>NW_016178887.1:0-7579 GCF_001687245.7 Rhagoletis zephyria | reverse complement strand
TTTCAAATTATATCGAGTTATCGTAATTTCAATGTTATATAAGTTTATCGAGTTTTGACTGCTTATCCAATTTTATCGACTTACCGGAGTGTAGCGCGTTATAGAGATTTGTCGATAGCTTTCGAAAAATACGGAGATATTAAAATTAATAGAATTATCGAAATTTACAGACGTATCCAGGGTTTATCGAGTTATCGATTTATATCGAGGTAAATAAACTTTTTAGTCAATAACATTAACGGATTTTAGTCTTTTTTAAATTTATTGATTTAACGATATGTACTGAATTATCGAAATTCATCCACAAACTGGAATGTATCGGGTTAATTCCAAGCCCTCCAAAGAGCATAAAAAATATAAAAAATCGTAGTCACGTTTTGGTTCTAAAGCAAGAAATTTTCCGTAAATAATTTTCGACAGTAATTGACACTCCTAGTATACGTAAATGCACAGCATGAAAAAAGATATCAATTAAGTCGTGACTGCCTGCCCGTCCGTCGGCAAACAAGATAACTCGAGTAAAAATTGAGATATATTAACGAAAGTTGGTATGTCTCTAATTTAGAGAAATACGAAATCTTCGACGAATCGATAAATACTGAAGCTAATTTATTTAAAATTAATGTTTGAAATGGAACTTTAGCAAAAAAAACGTTTATAAATTTTTTTTTGAAAATGTGCGTGGATTCGCCCGAACCTTGATTTTTGTTTACTTGTTTAGTGTAATTTTGTACAGTTTTGGACACTTTTTTGACATTTATTTTGTATTTATTTTCTACAGCGTATTGAGATTTAAAAGAAAAATAAACACTAAACTCATTAAACAAATTTGTTGAAATTAATACAGCTGATTATTTATGCATACACTGCGCAGTATAATTTAGCATACGGTGATTTTTTTACAATATTTTTTCACCACGTTTTTCATGTTAAGGTTTTTTCCGATATTTTTTAATATTAACAATGTTTAATCTAAAACAAAAATCATATATGTAAATATATTAAAGTTTCGGAAATTTCCAAAAATCACCATACAAATTCACAATAGAAACCAGACCAACACACAAACTATGAAGGCAAAAAATATATCAATAACAAAAATTTCACATACANCGCAGTGAATTCGCTAATTTGCAGTCTATGCGAATAACGCCAATGGCTGTCACAAATTTTGGAAAAATCGTAAGCCTCACAATTTTATCAAACACAATTTAGTATTTAAGATAAACTGCATCACCAAAAAAAATTTGCAATTTTTCTACAGGGATTACAAAATCTATTATATTTGAAGACGTCCACCAGAATTTTTCAGAAAAATATTAAAATTTACGTGAGCTGGACCGATTTGAAAATATTTAGTTTTTTTTATGAATTAAAATAGCTTTTTAAAGAACTTTTTGAAAAAAATCACCTCAGATGACCAAAGAGATTCAGTTTAAAAAACCTGCATAAAAATATTAAAAAAAAATCTTTTTAAAATAAATCTTTTTTAATAAGATTTTTGAGGCTGTTTTTTTTTTAACTTTTTTCAAATATTTTGATTTATGAAAAACTTGAATAACTGGGCCAAATCGTTTCTGATTTGGACTTATGGGGTCTTAGTAGAAAGGTATTTTCCCACTATTTTTACTTCTGTGCAAACAAAAAGTCATTCATGTCACAATTTTTATTTATTTATTTTTTTCCAAATCCCAACACATCTTAATCTCAACTTGGAATGACGCTCGTTCATCCTACCTTTCTCTATCAGTCTTTGAATGATTTTATTAGCAAAGAAATACACCGGCTGAGAAAATACTTTTCCAATGATACCTCACAAGTCTAAATCGGAATAGTTTAGGTTGAGTTAGTTAAGTTTTTTTCTACCAATCTTTGAAAAAAGTTAAAAAAAGGCATCAAAAATCACATTATTACGATTCCGTTGAATTAAAATTAAATTTTGTAAAATTTTTTTAAAAATTTTGGTGGAAGTCTTAGAATATAATAGATTTTATAATTCGAATGGAAACACAATATTGATTTTTTTTTGTATAATGAGTGATGCAGTCTAATGTAAGTATGTTTTTTTTAATTGTAAGGTACCAATGCAAACTGAAGCACAAATACATACATACCTTCAATGCAAGATTGATATGATTTTTTTTTTTTAATTTTCTGTTTTTTACATTTGTACATTTCTCAATCCGATTTGTATCATCAAAGGTTCATTTTATTGCTAAAAGGTCATATTTTGCCATTAAAAAAAAATTTTAACTACAAAATTTTAAGACGTTAATCTGTAACCTGCAATTAAATGCATTTTTCATTTAAAACAAGGAACTTTGATGTCGACTACCTGCATTTAGATATAATTACGTTTTGGCGATCTGACTTTCTTTCGGAATTCAAATAATTAAGATTGAAATGAAAACTGTTTTTTTTTTACCTCGTTTTCATATAAAGTTGCAAGTGTTACGTAACAAGAGGCAGTCAAAATGTTTGCAGACAGGTGTAATAAATTTAGAATGCGAATACATCATGCAACCCGCTCGCTTCCCGGTATCGAAACCCAATTACATTTACGACTAGCGCAATTCTCGGACTAAATACTAAAGCTAATTCATTGACGGCAAAAACCAATTTAGCCAAAAGCTTTCAAAATACCCATAAAACGAGTCTAGCAGAGGCTTATAAAACACAATAAATTATTTGACCTCTCCCTCCTCCTTTTTTTCTGCATAACTTTGAATGACTGAGGACTATAAAAAAAGAGTTTCTTTTCAGCTTCAAAGGATGAGCAAACAAAAGCTTACTTCGCAGAGAAAAATCCCAACCTTTTGTTGCCAATTACTGAGAGTAATATTTACGACTTGCAGCCGCGCCAGTCGTAAAACCACAGCAAGCCTCAACAAAGCGGGCGATGTACAGGCACGAAAAATGGCCCAAAAAGCATGGACAGCATAAAAACATTGAGATAACCCAGCTGACGTGGAAGCCGTTGGGGCCACTTGACGACCAACCGACCGACCGACCGACGGACCAACCGACCAAGCCGACCCGGCCACAAGCGAATGCCACGAAATTGAAATTATCAAAAGCAGACAACAATCAGAGGCACAACTGCAAATAGGCGCAACAAAAATTAAAAAGTTGAAAAAATAAATAAATAAATAAATAAAGCAAGAATGTATGTACATACATACGTACATAAAAATCTAGCAAAGCGTTTAGTAGCACAATTATTTCCATGCTTTTAAACATTTTCATTTTTATAGCTTCATTTCCATTTCCGCTGCCGTCATTGGCACCAACACTTGCACTTACACACACACACACACACACACACACACATGGATACTTAAACAAATACAATGCTGCTTTCGCTTTTCAATTTCATTTACATTTTGGAATGCAGCAGTGAGTTTTTTTTACTTATTTCTTCTATTTTTTCTTTTATTTCCGCTGCCTTCTTCACTTAGCTGCCACAACAATTTAAATGTGTGGCAACGAGTTTAGCACATTATTAGGCAAAAAGGCAGCCGGCTAACAGCACGCGAATACACAGACACAAAAAGACGCCTGGATATAGGCTACGCCGCTAGATATATGTGTATGTATGTATGTATGTATGTAGGTATCTGCGTTGATGCCGCCTGTGTGGCAGTGATACGAATACGAATGGAGGCGGGCCTGAATGTTGTTGGCAAATACCCGCTGCAATCGTTGTGGCAGCAAACCGAAAATGGAAATGTTGCTGAATTTGGGTCAAATGCAAAACACGCTGAGGGCGAAACAAATGGCAGCCAACAAAAAATGCAAATAAAATGTAAACGAAAAAAGCTATGCACAAAAAAAAACCACTGCCGAGGCAAATGTAATGAATGAAATGTTTTAAACAAAAAAGTCGCCAGCAGAGCGGCGAGGGGAAAGGCGAATGCAAATAGCATAGCTAAACGCAACAGCAAAGCGTCAAAACAAGGAAGAGCAGGCAGCCAAATAGCACAGCTCCACAATGCGGCTGGCGGGCAGACAGGCAGGGAGACATCTGTGGAGAAAGGCAGGCATACGGACAGACAGATAGACAGCCAGCAGCAAGGGCAATTGGGCAGGCTTTGAGGCGAGTCGAGAACTGGTGGTTGATAGACGAGCAGGCAGCCAGGCAGCTAGGCGAGCAAGCAGACAGACAGACAGCAAGCCATCAAGTGAGTGGCATATAACAAATTGAAACCTAAACCCCGAGTGGAGCATGTGCCACATGCCACTTGCTACTTGCCACATTCGGGGAGGCTCGCTGTTGCAAGAGGAGTACTGTGGCAGCTGAAATTGCAGCTTTAAGCGGCAGTTAAGAGTTACGCAATCCACAAAATACGCAAAATATGAAGTGGCTGTGGTTGCGCTGCTTGCAAGAGCGAGTGAATGCAAGCGAAGAGACGAAAAGAGTGGGTGGGAGGAAAGGCCGGTTTATGTTAGCGAAAATAAATTAGTTGGTCTAAATATATGTACATATATGGAAGGCAGTGAAGCTAGGGAAGGGCAGCAAGTGTACATAAAGAAGAAGGCAAGCAATAAAATATGGAAGAAAAATTAATAACCTTTGGAAAAATAGACGAAGGAGAATCATAAAATCCAA
This sequence comes from Rhagoletis zephyria, assembly GCF_001687245.7. Lineage (NCBI taxonomy): Eukaryota > Metazoa > Arthropoda > Insecta > Diptera > Tephritidae > Rhagoletis > Rhagoletis zephyria. The sequence continues at coordinate 2,970 of NW_016178887.1, read as the reverse complement.
TAAACAAGCAGACAAATGGCGAATCGCAGAAAGTTTTAGTAACATTTTTTCTAAAAGGCAACAAACGCCAACAATATAAGCAATAGCAGTGGCAAAAGCAAAAGCAGCAAAGGAACTACAAGTGGGGCCATTAAAACGAAGTGCGCGCCAACAATGTTGCAGGCAGATGTTGCCGCAAGCGGACGCTGCCGTTTTAAGGACTTAAAACCCAAAAGATTTTCATAGCATTTTGTTGTTGCTTTTTACAATATTGAAATGTTGCCTTTTGTTTGCCTGCACGCCGCCATTCGCTTTTATTATTTTCAGCAAATGCTTTGGATTTTTATTTTTTATTTAATCTAAGACACCGCCTGCTGTTGGCTTAGGTCACGCTTTAGCGAAAGCAATTTCTTTATGTATTTGCAGGCAAACATTAATATATTTGTGTATGTATGTATATTTGTTTACTCACTGCACACCCACAATTAGAATTGCTCGCTAGTGGCAGAAATATCTATATTTTGCATGCAAGTTACGCGTTAACTAAATACCAAATGTTAAATGCCGATTTTTTTTTTGTAGCCGATTTTTAGGCGCTTAACCGCGGCAAATTAATTTTATAGGAGCAAGGCATGCGAAGTGGTGCAAAAATATCACTGGAGGCAAGAAAGTAGAAATGCTGCAGTGAAATTAGTGCGGCGGCTACGTTAACTGAGAAAAGAAACGAAGGAGAACGCTGATGCATTAAAATTGCGAATTTATTTTACTATCAGGCGAATAGCATGAACTGTGCAAATAATTCAAGGCCTAAGTGAAAAAAGATGTTTGTAGGTTTACGACGCCTTAAAGTAGGCAACAATTAAGTCATACATTTGATAAAGAAATAGTTCGAGCGTAGCGTATGTTAGCCATAAGGGCTTCTAAGCACGTAGTATGGAAAATGTGGCAAAAACGTGTGCAAGCGCCACAAAGTATGCAATGATAAACCCTAAAATGTTCTTATACGTGCATACATGGGTACAAACTTATCATACTTATAAACACTTTCTGTTTTTTTTCATTTACCAAGCACCTTTTATTAAGCTAGTTCGAGTCTCCCTTTACAAGCCATTGCTGTGCAGCCAGGCAGCCATTTAACAAGTAGTAAGGTCTTTTTGAGCAAGCCACTGTGTCAAAACGCTCTACCTTTAAATAATTTTTCAAAACACACAAATTATTTTCACAAAACATTTTTGAAAATTTCTACAAATCTTAAATTTTGTATGCTTCTATTTGCGTTTTATTTATCTCTCTCAACTTTTTTCTAACCTACATACATATGTATATCGCTTTCACAATCACTTCAAGAATTGTTCGTCTCGCACAATTTTCTCACAAACTTTTGCGTCTTTCAACTGCAACTTCTTTTTTTTTTTAACGAAAATCACTCAATTTGCACAAAATCGACTGCACTTTATTATCGCCTTTTAACGGTAATTGTGATAAATGATACAAATTTTGACATGCAAGTTATTTGATGCTTTCGATGGCATTTAACTCGCGCGCGACAATCAAAGCGACGACGAGGACGACGACTACAGCGGGACGACAACTACGACGACGCTGACGATACACACGCAGGACAGGACGACGCGACCCTTTTGACGCACATCCTAACGAGCGCACAACAAACACGAAACTGAAGCAGTCATTCATTCGTTTTTTTACACCTAGCAATACATAGGCAAACATTTCAAATTCCGTGCATTCCCACAGCCAATGCGTTCCCATTGCCACATTACGACGTTGTTCACCCACAATTTCGCAACAGCGGCAGCACTCGTTTGTTGCACAAAATCAGCTATTACCAGGCTGTATGGCCGATGCGAGTCCTGCCGATAGTGTAGCGCGTGAAATGCTCTGCAAGTGGAACAGGAGTCGCGAGCAGCGTAAACATGCGAAGTATTATTTTGTGGTGGAAATTCACCGATGTGTTCAACAGTCACTTCAGTGTGCAGGCTGTTAAGAACCAAAAAAAACTGTTCTAGTTTTCATATGTTTCACTTGGGAGTGAGTCAGAGAGCGTGCGAGAGCGCAAGCAAGTATAAGAGTTAGCGCAGTGATTTCGAGTGTGAAATCCACCACAGGTACTCCGAAAAACAGCACAGCTGATAAGAGCTTGATAACGGGATTTGCATATGTAGTTGTAGTGAAAAATATTCGAAACAAAAATGTTGGAATCGAAACAGTTACATACTGTTAGGATGACTCTGATAAGAAAAAGTCAAATAAAGTGGTGTCGCTTGTTTTGCAGGCGTTAATATTCGAAAAGTGGGGAAAGTCTGGTTGGTTAACAGCTCCATTGGAGCAATAGATGTCAACTGGGAACACAAATTTGGTAAAAGAAAGCACAGATACTTAGTGCTGTTGAGCATCGAATGTAAGAGCATTGCCACTGACTAGTTCGTGGACGAATAAAATTTAACGAATGCTGGAAGTTATTTACAAACAACTCGAACTTTTTTGTTAAAATTTTTTTCGCAATGACGTAAGAAAAGGATGACGCGACAGGTCCAAAAATCACATGCCTGCAGCGCATTTACGAGGGCGGCACCCATTACGATATAAAAATCGGTTATTTTCGGTTTCAATGCTTGGCGGGGCACGGAATGAATCGTTGGTTCAGTCGCCGAAAAATTCAGGCTCCACGAAAAAATATGCCAAACGATATAAGTAAAGCTCGATATATATAGAAAACCTGCAATCACAATAGTCTCTAACAACAGTTGGATTTAGTTNGCATACAAGATTGATCTTTACTGGATTGTACTTTGAACTGTTTCAGCAATTTACTTAATTGCAGGTCGATCCCCGTAGATGTACCGCAAAATCTTTCTCTCGAATACACCAAGAGCCATCCCATCGGATGTTGAAACTGTTGGTGCTTCTGCGCCATACGCCGGTGACAGCTAATATGGTCAATGGAAATAAGGTCAATTTGACATTATTACC
>NW_016178886.1:0-7579 GCF_001687245.7 Rhagoletis zephyria | reverse complement strand
CGTTTCAAAAATATTTTCAAAAGTAAACTTCCTAATTCTCTTTAGTTTAATGTCCGTATTGTAATATTTCATTTATTTTACAAATTTAAATGAACACAATTTTTCAAGCAGTTGGCAAATCCCCTAAAAATATTTTCGGCATTAAAATATCCTAGCCTCTTTAGTTTGATGCCAATATTGCAGTATTTAATTTATGCTACCAATTAAACTAAATTAAAGTTTTCAAATAGGTGGCAATCTTTCACAAAAATATTTTCTCTGTAAGCCTTTGTAACCCTCTTTCCTTTGATAGCCATATTGCAGTATTTACTTTACCGTATCAATTGACCTAAACTGTAATTTTAAACACAGGTGGCAACTCTCTATTTTTTTCTTTTATATTGTAAGCTAGAGCTCTTTCGAGTGATGCTGGTACAAATATACAGACATACAGAGAGTCGAAAATTCTAAAAATTATTTATTTTGCTTCTGTAGCTCTAATAAAAACCCATCATATTAATATTTCTTTAATAATATCTATAAGGTAAAAATTTTATTATAAGTATAGATGTAGATTTCATTTATTTTATCAATTTAATACAATAACATTTTTCAAACAGGTGGCAACTCTCCCTAAAAATATTTTCGGCATTAAAATTTCCTAGCCTCTTTAGTTTGATGCCAATATTGCAGTATTTAATTTATGCTACCAATTAAACTAAATTAAAGTTTTCAAATAGGTGGCAATCTTTCACAAAAATATTTTCTCTGTAAGCCTTTGTAACCCTCTTTCCTTTGATAGCCATATTGCAGTATTTACTTTACCGTATCAATTGACCTAAACTGTAATTTTAAACACAGGTGGCAACTCTAAATTTTTTTCTTTTATATTGTAAGCTAGAGTGATGCTGGTACAAATATACAGACATACAGAGAGTCGAAAATTCTAAAAATTATTTATTTTGCTTCTGTAGCTCTAATAAAAATAATATTTCTTTAATAATATCTATAAGGTAAAAATTTTATTATAAGTATAGATGTACATTACATTTATTTTATCAATTTAATACAATAACATTTTTCAAACAGGTGGCAACTCTCCCTAAAAATATTTTCGGCAGTAAAATTTACCAAACCTATTCAGTTTGATACCCATATTGCAATACTCACTTTATCTTATACATTAAGTTAAATTAAAATTTTCAAACAGGTGGCAACTAAAAAAAATATTTTTGGCTGTAAGCCTTCTTAAGCCTCTTTCTTTTGACGCCCATATTGCAAAATTCACTTTTTCTTATCAATTTACTTAAACTACAATTTTTAAACAGGTGGCAACTCTTTAATTTTTTGCTTTCCATATCTTAAGTTAGACCTCGAGCAACACATCGGTGAAAACTGCATTCAAATCAATGCATTCGTTTTCGAGTGATGCGCGTGCAAACATACAGACAGACAGACAGACAGACAGAAAAATCCTAAAAATGGTTGATTTGGCTTCTGGCGCTCTAATAAAGACCTCCCACATTAATTTTTCTTTAATATCTATAATGTACAGATAACGGCCTGTTACAATTTTATTATATGTATTAGATATTATGGTAGCAGAGCTTCTCATACAATATAAAAGCAATTTCTTCGATTTTCGGGATCGGAAAAAGCTGAAAAATGAACATCCCTACATAGTATACATACATATTAATCGAAAGAAATTTGACCTGCCTATGGTCATTTGTTCGTGCCGTGAAAAAAATACGTTTTAGCAAACTCTTGAAATTTGCGAAGCATAGTTTTTACTGCTCTAAACACTTGTCAAACCCTTTAAACTTCTTGAAGCTAGTGGAAGAAAAAATCGCCACCAATTAATTTCAAGCATTCGCTCCACAAATTGCCAACGTTGCCCGGTATTTCACGGAAATTCATAGCATTTTTCGACCACGCACGTTTCTAATGTGTTAAACTCACTTAGGTAACAGCGTACTGTTACGACTCGCTTTCCTGTGCCTTGCATGTGCCGTTAGCTATTTGGAAAACGTAACGTTTGTATCTGCATACATACATACGTACGGTGCAACCAATAGACGTTGCCATTGTTGACGTGCCCCATTAAAATTTGGCGTTAGGTGTGTGACCAACCGTGATTGCATGTGAATAAGTGTACCCGCATACATATGTATGTACATGTGTGTGTGTGTGTGTGTGTGTGTGTTTGCATGTATGCTTACATTTTTGCCTATGTGTACATTGGCATATCTTTTTGCGCCAATTCCGTTTCCCTGACTTCACATTCAGCACATTGTTCATCGTTGCATATTCTAAGTTTTCGTTGTTGGTGCTGACGACGGCAACGGCAACGGCGACGGCTATGGTGATGGCGTTGAGTGTAGCGATGGCTGCGATGACGCTGTTGATTTATTGATTTTGGCGTTGGAGCGAGCAAAGTAAATTATTCTAGTTCACCTGTGCCTCTACGAATGGGCATGGCGATGTTTGCTTATTAGGGTTGTACCCATTCGTGAGAGGTATGACAATCATTGCACTGCGACATTGCACAAACGGAAATGTGAAAAACTGCTTATTTAAAGTTTGTAGTTATTCAGCTGGAGCTGTCCATAACAAACACTAACTTACAACTACATACTTTGGAAAGTAAAATTGTGAGAGATTGCGCCTCCCTAGTGTGCGCTGCAAAGATGCCGCACAATGGTATATGCGCTGGCAGCGTTTTTGGCTGGTGTTTTTCTGGCGCTTATATGCATCTACATGTTTGTATTGATTACGCTTTTGCTTCCTTCCGGTCATGCTTGCCTTTATATTGCTTGTAGTTTCTTTGGTAAGCCTGCAGTTGAAATCTCAGCAACAGTTTTTCAGTTTATTTTCATTCATAGTATTTCAGCTTTATTTGCTTTCCATTTTTCGCCTACCTTCTTTCGTGGCATTTTCCTCTTTGATCAACTTTTTCGACTTTTTCGTGAATCTTGCACAACACTGCATTTTGAATTCGCTTTGAGTTATTCAGGGAATCTGGAATTACTGGCACTGATTAGATATTTCTATCGAAAAGTCTGCATACAGAGCCTCAACTTGGAAGTCTACCATTAAAAGCAGACGTACAAAATTCTGAAAAAATCGCAAATTGGTGACTGTTGATCTAATAGCCATGAGGCCATGCTGATTATTAGATATACAATGTTTTTATGGCAAAATATATGTATGCCATGCTGATTATTAGATATACAATGTTTTTATGGCAAAATATATGTAGTTTATGTTATACTCAAATAGCTTAGAAGTGGTAAGAAGCTCGGAAATAGGGCTATAGGTAGCAATATCGTTTTTACTACCAGCTGTGCATATACATAGGCGTATTAGATGTGACTCTCCAGGCGTCTATGAAGTCACCACGTGCAAGGGACTTATTAAAAGTTAGTACAAGTGGATATGTGAATGCCGGATAGCTCTTGAAAAGATCTGATGAGAAACCATCAACATCTGCCATCGAAAAGCTTTTTATGTGCTGAATTGCATTCAAATCATCATAGTGAGAGAGATCTACAACTAATAGCAGAAAGGAAAAAAAAAGTTATGTTTTTGACGTTGCTGATTACGAATCGAGAGCATGTTTTAAAAATTCATAACGGCGAATCCAATATGGCGACCAAAAATTAAAAAATGGATTCAGTTCGCTTCAAATATTTTCCTCTGGGGTTCTTGCAGCCGCTAATTACGAATCTGAGGTCAGGTTGGAAAAATTCAAAACNTTAAAAAATGGATTCAGTTCGCTTCAAATATTTTCCTCTGGGGTTCTTGCGGCCGCTAATTACGAATCTGAGGTCAGGTTGGAAAAATTCAAAATGGCGGACCCAATATGGCGAAAAACCACCAATCAAGAGTTCTTAAGGTCTCTGATTACGAATCTAAAATCAGATCAGATTCACGCTAACAAGTTACTCATATTTATGCCAGGTACGTACGCTCGATTTCAACTTTTCCCATAATAAATCGTAGATCCAATATGTATCCACCATTTGAATTTTTTAAATTTGGTTTAAAGTTCGTAATCAGAGGCTTTAAGAATCCTTGCTTGCAAAGTTTTAAGCGAATCTAATAGATTTAATAGATTTTTGAATTTTCCCAATCTGACTTCAGATTCTTAATCGTCAACCCCGAAAATATTTCAAGCGAATCGGATCGGCTTTAATTTTTTGTTTGCTTCCATATTGTATGAATGTGTTTTGTAGATAGCTTTAAATTTTTATTTGACATCAGTTTTGTTGTTGCCATTCCTTGGACTAAAAATTTGGTTTTTTGCGTTCCTTTACTTTTTCCTTTTATTCTCTTTTAGTGAGCGCATTTTCCTTAGGCTGTTGCATTTTGACACTTCTCAGATTTTATTCAGAAAAGATAAGGAATCGACCTATTAGCTCCTAGCAACAGAAAAAAAGGGAGCACGACAATGTTGAAAGCATTATTTCGACGCTATAAACGACTTTGTTTGCCAAGGAGCCAGCATACTGCCCGTCAGAGATTGAAAAGAGCATAATTCTTGGCCGCAGGTGCTTAGTTACGCTTAGAGTTCCTGAGAAGGAAAAAGAAAGTTCTGCAAAATTACCCGGGAAAAAACATTTTCTTTAAGTTATAAAAATTAAGTTTTTGAAAAAAATAAATACTAAAACTGTTCTGGGTAACTTTTCAATAGTTCCAGCGGTACTGAGAAGGAAAATTTAAGTTCTGCAAAATTACACAGAAACAAACATTTAAAAAAAGTCGAAAAAGTTTAATTGAAAAAAAAATAATAGTGTTCTGACTAGCTGTTCTACCTTTTTAGAGTTCCTCAGAAGGAAAAAGAAAAATCGGCAAAATTAAACCGAAAAAAACTTATTTTTTTTAAGTCGAAAAAGTTGAATGTTTGAAAAAAATAAAAAAGAAAACTGTTCTGGGTAGCTTTTCAATAGTTCTAGAGATCCTGTGAAGGAAAGTGAAATTTCTGAAAATCTACGCAGAAAAAAATTAATTTTTTTTTAAGTCGGAAAAATTTAAGTTTTACTGTTCTGAGTAGCTTTTCTATATTTCTAGTGTTCCTGAAAAGGAAAAAGAAAAATCTGTAAAATTAAACAAAAAAAGGACATTGCTTTTAAAAAGTCGAAAAAGTTAAATATTTGAAAAACTAAAAGTCAAAGCTGGTCTGAGTATGTTTTCAATAGTTCTAAAGTTCCAGAGAAGGAAAAAGAAAGTTCTGCAAAATTACGCCGAAAAAAAAATTAAAAATAAAAACTTTTTGTGATAAATATTTTTTATTTAACTGATTTTTTTAGATGATCAACCCGAAAACCACCCCCGTAAATCCGCCACTGTCTACGGGTAACTCTTTATAGGCGTTTTGGTATAAGGCGCAATACGAGAGAGTAGAAACAACTGGCGTGTTTTATTGTATACGGCAAAACAAACAAAAAGAAGAAGAAGAGGGTGAAATGACGGAAATCAAAAAGCCATCTACACAATACCAGCGGAATATAAAATTGTTTAATTTTATCAAGTTATTTGTGTACCATTTCAATTTCAGTTACACAAAACACATGCAATTACCTTANTCTATCGCGCAAACTTCTGCCATTTTTCAGCGATATGCTTCATCACTTTTTACTTTTGACACAATTCGTGTTCGCTTTTTCGTTGTTGATGTTCCCAAAAGTGGGAATATAAAAATATCAAGTTGCTTCTCAAGCCAGTCTTCAGTGCGCGGATTCACATATCATTTCTATATACTTCTCCATACATAGCTATGTACATACATATATATGTATTTATGTAATTGTTGCCTGCACTGGCTTCGAAATGTGCATCGCACACTGGCATTTGAAACTTGCCAACGGCACTAAACGAGAGTGGTTTTTTGTGCGGCGTAAAGAATTTATGGCTTGCTCTTTTGGGCACTGCAAGGCACACCACAGCTGCGGGCTACCTTTACCTAGCTAGCTTTTACAAAAGGTTCCTGGTATCCCTCTCTACTTTAACTCTTACGAACTCCTTATGCCACTTGCTGCGCCGAGTACATTTTCATGCTACACATACATACTTACGAAGGTATAAATACATATGCATGTTGCTGCCGCACAGGTGATGACAATATGCAATATTGTTCCTTATGTTTGTTTAGATGTGCTCTTATGCCACTTTTTATGGCTGCTATTACAGTTGACTTTTTTGTTACGCTCACCTCAGCTTTTCGTTGCGCTCAGCTAAGCTTTTTGTTGGTGGCGTTTCGTCCGATATGTAATGGTGTGCTTGAGCACTTTTCTAGAATGGCCCTGCAAAAAATGGGACTAGTCCGGGATGACTCCGGGAGCAATCGCAAAGGAGCATGCGACTAATACCACTTTTGATCTCTTTATATGGAATGAACTGTTCGCTTTTGTTCGAGCATGTCCTATGAAGAGACTAATTGTTAACCTTTACAACCGAATGGGTATAAAAAGCGACTAGTCACTTTAAAAAAATAAAAATAAAAATTTGCGCCAGCTGAGATTCGAACCGGGGTGCTCAGTTTTGTTAGGCGAATACTCTCTCTGCGTGCCAACGCCGCACATGAAATTTCATTGACTAAGTGCGTTCATATCATTAAATCGTTAATAATACCCGTTAGAGATGAGTTGGGGACTTATTGATCTCCAATTATACCCATAAGGGATGAGTCGAGACTAATTGATCTCCATTAGTGCCCGTATGAGACTAGTTGCGACTAATTAATGCCCAATTGTACCCGATTGAGAGTAATCTCGGAATACTCTCTTTAGAGATTAGTCGCACAATTTTTTGCAGGGGGGGTGCAACTGTGTGTGTGTGTGTGTGTTTTACTAAATATTCATGCACATTTTCACCCAAATTTCTGCTTGTCATTCGCTTTATATGAATATACGCTGTGGCATGTAAATGTGTTTGTTTAATGAATACTTCAATGTACTTGCAGCACTGCCCACGCTTTTCAACTTTGCAAGTTAGTTTGGCAAAAGTTCAATTTTGTTTGCAAATGCACAGAACAAAATCAACAAAAAAACAAAAAAACTAAACAAGTCGAAAAAAGTTGACAACAAAATGCAGAAGTAAAAAAAGTAAACACACACGCACACAGTATGGTGTATACTACTCAATAAAAAAATNGGCGTTTCGTCCGATATGTAATGGTGTGCTTGAGCACTTTTCTAGAATGGGTGCAACTGTGTGTGTGCGTGTGTGTGTGGTTTACTAAATATTCATGCACATTTTCACCCAAATTTCTGCTTGTCACTCGCTTTATATGAATATGCGCTGTGGCATGTAAATGTGTTTGTTTAATGAATACTTCAATGTACTTGCAGCACTGCCCACGCTTTTCAACTTTGCAGTTAGTTTGGCAAAAGTTCAATTTTGTTTGCAAATGCACAGAACAAAATCAACAAAAAAAAAAAAAAAACTAAACAAGTCGAAAAAAGTTGACAACAAAATGCAGAAGTAAAAAAAGTAAACACACCCACACACACACACACAGTATGGTGTATACTACTCAATAAAAAAATAAAAAAAAAACAGCAAAGCAAAAACCACTCGAAATGCGAATTTCTCCGCT
>NW_016178885.1:0-7580 GCF_001687245.7 Rhagoletis zephyria | reverse complement strand
ATTTTTGCTCTGACTTATAATATTCTTCGTTTTTGTTCTGAGCGTGTCAAGTGTAGGAAGATTAATAAGTTTTAATCGGATCGTATAAGGCGGAAGGTTATATTGAGAATACCAACGGAAATTCTTAAAGCGNCGTATAAGGCGGAAGGTTATATTGAGAATACCAACGGAAATTCTTAAAGCGAAAAGTGGGAATTGTTTTTGAATTGATTCTATCTTGTCTGAGTAAATTTGATACCTTGGATTCAAAACCACGGCACTATGGGAAATTTGACCCTATTTTGTGGCCAAAATTCTAAAAGTTGAGATATCAATTTAAAACTTGGCCCAGTAGTAGGACTAGAAGTAGTGGCCTTGCCGCGCAAAAATTAACCCGTAATGGTCACACCTCTAAAAAATAGCGTCATGGTCACACGTCAGTACACTTTTTTATAAAGCAAAATTATGAATGTAAGTTACAGATAATGCTTTAAGATGCCAGAGTACTTGTTTTTAACCAACTTTGGTATAAATAAAATATAGTTCATAAAAAATAAAAGTGTTGTTCATTTTAACATGAGTGTACACATCATTGTACACAGAAGCCACAAATTATTTTATATTTATGATATATTTGAATAGCAATAATGAGATGGTTCAATCTTCAATGTTTAAATAGTCAACTGTGGAAAAGTACCACTATCTAAAAAAGCATCTTTATTTCCTCATGGCTTAAATTAATTTTTTCAACTTCGCAAAAACTTCGAAAGACTAAGAATTCGCTAAAGAGAATATCTAACTCTATGTCTTGTATGCAAAGCTCTTTTACAATGTCAGTAAACTTTGAAAAAAAACAGTTGTAACTTATAGCCAAAAGCCATTCGAATATTACAATTTGCTGTTATTAAACTGAAAAATATTTCCAAAATAACTAACAACACTCGACAAAAAACGGCATCCTTCTTTTTAAATAATTTAAGCTCCATCATATTATCGCAACTGATATCTAACGACCCGCCGATGTGCCCATAAAATGATTTATCTTTGTGTTGTATTATTTTCTTGGACATATCAAATATTATTAGAAACATGTCAACTATAATTAAAGTATTTTCTTCTTACTTTTCACAGTGCAGTTTAAGCAAGTTGCAACGTTATGTAAAAACCTTAAGAAAATCCTAAAGTATTTTGTTTGAGTTGAAAATTCAGTACAAATCAGTACAAATTTTGAAAAATCAGGACATAAGCGTACTGATTGAAGAAATGAATAAAATCAGTACAAGAGTTGAAAAATCAGTACTGTACTGATAAAATCAGTACTGTACTGATAAAATCAGTACGCCTGGCAACTGTAATGATAGTTCTCCCTTATTACATTAAGGAATTTGTTATTTATCATTTAAACATAATAAATTTTGAATACTTATCCATGTTCTGTTTCCCTCGTGTGACCACGACGCAAATATCGGACTGAAAAGCAATACATATGTAGATACCCCTTTTTACATAACTCCTACTTTTTAAATTTTTTTTTTCCTTTTCCAGTATGTTTATATAAATGGGGCAATCTTAGAAATAAGTAAGAAATGATGACATGTAAAGAATTAGTTAAAAATGAAATGCATTATGTATGGTCTGCTGTAAAGCCATAAAGTAAAACCAAAATGCAGGCTTTGTCACCCACGGAATGAAGTATTAGCACTAAGACCTTTCTACAATGTTTGCAAACTTTTTTATTTTAATTTTTTTCCGGTAATTTTTTAAAAAGATGTAGTTAATCCTATAACAAAAAAACATTAAAAATATATACTCCGCTTAAAAGGATTAAAATTCGCATGAAAATACCGCGAAACTGGCTTAAGACCCCCCCCTCGCATAAGTACCTAACCCGCTTAAGTAACCAACATTGTGCACCGTGAATTTTTAAATGTAATCTGAAGAAAATCCCTCTCTTAAGTGCCTCCCCGCTTATTTACCCAACCAGCCTAAGTGCCTGAATTTTTCATACCCCATTTACCATTTAACTTATAGTTTTCCGCTTTTAAGTGCTAAAAATCAAATCAAAATAAAAGCATTTGCTACAACCAGACTTAAACAGCACTGGTGCTATGTAAATCGTATGGCTCTAAATCTGGAAAAATTTAAAGTAATGTGCTTCTCACGAAGAGCTGTTCAGCCAATTTCATATACAATAAATAATATAATATATTGGCGCTTACACATATGTTAGTGTTTGGCCGAGATTCTCCTCCGATTTGTGACGTGCGCCTTGATGTTGTCACACAGAGCGGAGAGACCTACAGTTTTACGCCGTTTTCGAACGGCGTTTGTATTTTTATGAGAAGCCGTTTTTCATGGCAGAAATACACACGGAGGTTTGCCATTGCCTGCCGAGGGAGGGACGACCGCTGTTAAGAAAAAGCCTTTTTTCTATATTTTTTGCGATGTTGCTTTGACCAGGGTTTGAACCCAGGCGTTGCGGAGTGGAAGCACGCACCGCGTACCACTACACCACAGCGGCCGACATCATATACAATACATACCCATAATTTGGAACAGGTATAAAATTTTGTGGACCTTGGTATCACAATGGATCCGAAACTTAATTTTAATCTTCACATTATTGTAACAGTCAACAAGGCTAAAGGTTTGTGAAACGATGGTCAAACGAATTTAGTGCCCACTAAAACCCTGTTTACAACATTAGTTAAGCCGATTCTGGAATACGGTTCCGTGCACTATGGGAAATTTGAGCCTATTTTGTAGCCAAAAGTCAATTTCTTGACTTGCTTGAAATTATTATTATTTTTTTCTTATCTTACAGAGAATCGGTCCAGTGGACCCCAACCCAATAAACGTGTGCCACGTACGTTCTATTTTAAATATCGACTCGAATCCTGCACTGACCTTAAGCTTAACACTTTCTCTTTATTATCTGAAAGGTTTTGTTCCAAATTTTAAATTATTACATCGTGAATTATTTCATAAAACTCATGATTTTGTACCAAGTAGCTACCTAAGAAAATTTATAATTTCTTTAATATCGCACAAACTCATAGTATAAGATTATGGGGAAATAAGAGATCAGGGACTATTCTACCGATCTGTGATGCGTTTTTTTTTAACGTTTTTGAACATTTTTTTAAAACACTAAATAATAAATAGCTGCGCCTGATTGTGTTGGCATAACAAAATGAAAAAGTGGGAAAAAAGCAACGATAATATACAAGGCGAACTTAGCACAGTGCGCAGGCAACTGGCTGAGTCAGTGGGATCGTCGGTTCGAAGCTATCACTTCTACCATTTTTTCACATTATTGTTGCTTTTACACAATACATTTTTCATTAAAAACGGCCTCAAGCTCATCAAAAATTGTCGAATATAACACTAAATAAACTTTTTTTTAATTGTACAACTTCACTTTAAAGTCACTTAAATACGGACGTTTCTTTGGCACAACCTTTAAACTATAATACATGTTTTAATTGGTAAATATTCAGCTAACCGTCAGCTAAGCAGCAGAGGGATTACGAGATACACGCATTTGAAAGGGCACAAAATCAAGCTACACATTTTTCGTTTACAGAAAATTCCGAAACTATCTGTTTGAGGGTTACCAAATCAACGGTAAGTCATTTTATCGAAAAACAGAGTATACAGTTTTTTAACTTAAATACGGACGTTTCTTTGGCACAACCTTTAAACTATAATACAAGTTTTAATTGGTAACTATTCTGCTAACCGTCACCCTTTCTTTCCACTTTTCACTTTTGAAAAGCAGCAAGAAGATTACGAGATACACGCATTTGAAAGGGGCACAAAATCAAGCTACTAGGGCTGCCAGACGTCCCCGTTTTCCCGGACATGTCCCGGTTTTAGACTATTTGTCCCGGTGTCCCGGTCCCGGTTTTTGATTTGATTGCACAAATTTGAATAAAAGTTCAAAAATCAACACACTAAGGGAAAAAACGCGTTGTAATATTCAANTAGGGCTGCCAGACGTCCCGGTTTTCCCGGACATGTCCCGGTTTTAGACTATTTGTCCCGGTGTCCCGGTCCAACCTTAAAATGTCCCGGGTTTCGTTTTAGTGTCCCGGTTTTTGATTTGATTGCACAAATTTGAATAAAAGTTCAAAAATCAACACACTAAGGGAAAAAACGCGTTGTAATATTCAAAAAAAAGTTTATGAATTCACTGAGGGAAATAACGCATAGTAAACATGAATATTTTCTATTTGATTATCGTTTAAAAATGTTCGTATTTAAAAATAATACTTTCATAACACGCACGCGTGGTGTTGATTCAAACTCAACATTTAAATGCACATTTACATGTCTGGCTGTAGCTGAGTGCGCGACGGTTGCTTGCCACAATTTTCTAATTTCCAGAGGGTCAGGGCTCAATTCCCATTACAATCAGCATGGAATTTAAATATTTTTTTAACTTAATTATGAAAAAGCAATCGGTATTACGAGTTGGGTTGGTGCTCTTTCATATGCGTGTTTTTTTTAATTTAGCACGCTTTTTTAATTCTAAACTTCTTTCTCTCAGTGCACCGGTTTAATTTGCGAAATAGTCACATTTCGAGATAGTTGAACTTTGCACAAGCAATATTTGATGATTAGTATATCGATGGCTGAGTGGAAGATCGACCTATCTCGGCAGCCTGTTCGAAAACGCCCTATCTCAGAAAATTTTTCAACAACGCTTTATTTCAGAAAACTTTTCAAGAACGCCCTACTTCCGAATTTGATTGAAAAACGCCCTAGCTCAGTATTTGTTTGAAGAATGCCCTATCTTAGATGCCAATTCAAAAACGCCCTATCTCAGCTTATTTTCAATGTATTTTCCTTTGAGATAGGGCGTTTTTGAACCGAATTGTGAGATAGAGCATTATTCAACCAAATTCTGAGGTAGGGTGTTTATCAATAATATTCTGATTTAGGGCGTTTTCGAACTGGCTGCCGAGATATGTAGGTCGATCTTCCAATCAGCCATCGATATGTACCTAAATACGTTCAAAATGACGTGCACAGAGTTTTACAATTATATTAAGGAAAAGACAGAAGTTTTGAAACAAGTTCACAGCAACGAAAAATATGACTGATATTTTAATGTTATCTTGTACTTATATTTCTTTCTTTCATGGAACCTAGAGTACTTATAAGTACAGTGCCGTACAAAATTATTGGCTCGGAGGCTCTTTCATCAGATCACAATTTCTAATCAGATCTTTCAGAAAAATTTTGAAAATGTAGCTTTTGAGCCAATTAATAAAGTGCAAGTCTGAAGTTGCCAGCAAATTTCGTTGATTTTTAGCATTTTTATTTTTTTTGCTGACAGTGTCTTCCATATAAAAAGAATTATCAAACATAGTTTGTATGGAAGAAACTCTCAATAAAAACAATACCAAAAATCAACTAAAATTTAATGGGATGCAAAACTTCATTTTAGACATTTTTATAAAAAAGTCTGATTAGAATGTTGCAAATTTGTATGCAAATTTATTGAATTTTCCCGAGTTTAGCACAAAGTTTGACAATTTCATTTTTATGTTTTTTTCATATACTTAGTATAAAACTTTATAAGGAAAAAAAAGGTTCATGCATTGTAAAAAATGCTCTGTGCTTTAGTTGTGATAAGTTGTTTTGTTTTGTTGGCGTACGTTGTAATGATCTCATGATCTCATGTTTTTATGTTTTTGTTTTTGTCTGTCAAAATAAAATTTCCCTACATCCTTTCGCACGTCGAAATGAAAGAGAAGGGAGCGAGAGGCCTTCCCTAAAGTGTCCCGGTTTACAACAGAGATATCTGGCAGCCCTACAAGCTACACATTTTTCGTTTACAGAATATTCCGAAACTATCTGTTTGAGGGTTACCAAATCAAAGGTAAGTCAATTTATCGAAAAACAGAGTATACAGTTTTTTACTCTGAAGTATTCTCTGTAAGATAAGACAAAAAATAATAATTTCAAGCAAGTCAAGAAATTGACTTTTGGCCACAAAATCGGCTCAAATTTCCCATAGTGCACGGAACCNGAACGCCCTACTTCCGAATTTGATTGAAAAACGCCCTAGCTCAGTATTTGTTTGAAGAATGCCCTATCTTAGATGCCAATTCAAAAACGCCCTATCTCAGCTTATTTTCAATGTATTTTCCTTTGAGATAGGGCGTTTTTGAACCGAATTGTGAGATAGAGCATTATTCAACCAAATTCTGAGGTAGGGTGTTTATCAATAATATTCTGATTTAGGGCGTTTTCGAACTGGCTGCCGAGATATGTAGGTCGATCTTCCAATCAGCCATCGATATGTACCTAAATACGTTCAAAATGACGTGCACAAAGTTTTACAATTATATTAAGGAAAAGACAGAAGTTTTGAAACAAGTTCACAGCAACGAAAAATATGACTGATATTTTAATGTTATCTTGTACTTATATTTCTTTCTTTCATGGAACCTAGAGTACTTATAAGTACAGTGCCGTACAAAATTATTGGCTCGGAGGCTCTTTAATCAGATCACAATTTCTAATCAGATCTTTCAGAAAAATTTTAAAAATGTAGCTTTTGAGCCAATTAATAAAGTGCAAGTCTGAAGTTGCCAGCAAATTTCGTTGATTTTTAGCATTTTTATTTTTTTTGCTGACAGTGTCTTCCATATAAAAAGAATTATCAAACATAGTTTGTATGGAAGAAACTCTCAATAAAAACAATACCAAAAATCAACTAAAATTTAATGGGATGCAAAACTTCATTTTAGACATTTTTATAAAAAAGTCTGATTAGAATGTTGCAAATTTGTATGCAAATTTATTGAATTTTCCCGAGTTTAGCACAAAGTTTGACAATTTCATTTTTATGTTTTTTTCATATACTTAGTATAAAACTTTATAAGGAAAAAAAAGGTTCATGCATTGTAAAAAATGCTCTGTGCTTTAGTTGTGATAAGTTGTTTTGTTTTGTTGGCGTACGTTGTAATGATCTCATGATCTCATGTTTTTATGTTTTTGTTTTTGTCTGTCAAAATAAAATTTCCCTACATCCTTTCGCACGTCGAAATGAAAGAGAAGGGAGCGAGAGGCCTTCCCTAAAGTGTCCCGGTTTACAACAGAGATATCTGGCAGCCCTACAAGCTACACATTTTTCGTTTACAGAATATTCCGAAACTATCTGTTTGAGGGTTACCAAATCAAAGGTAAGTCAATTTATCGAAAAACAGAGTATACAGTTTTTTACTCTGAAGTATTCTCTGTAAGATAAGACAAAAAATAATAATTTCAAGCAAGTCAAGAAATTGACTTTTGGCCACAAAATCGGCTCAAATTTCCCATAGTGCACGGAACCGTATTCCAGAATCGGCTTAACTAATGTTGTAAACAGGGTTTTAGTGATATGAGGGGCACTAAATTCTTTTGACCATCGTTTCACAAACCTTTAGCCTTGTTGACTGTTACAATAATGTGAAGATTAAAATTAAGTCTCGGATCCATTGTGATACCAATGTCCACAAAATTGTATACCTGTTCCAAATTATGGGTATGTATCGTATATGATGTCGGCCGCTGTGGTGTAGTGGTAAGCAGTGCGCGCTTCCACT
>NW_016178881.1:1024-7590 GCF_001687245.7 Rhagoletis zephyria | reverse complement strand
TAATGTAGAAAGTTCCTGTGTTCAAGGCGCCTTTCGACATCGAAAAATAACTAGCAAATGTACAAAGATTATAATTAGAGAGGATTAGACCTAGTAACAAAGTTTTTTACGTTGATATTGTAAAAGTTTAAAAGACTTCAAAATTTGTATACCAAGGCGAAGACCACATCGAGCCTAGTATCAACAATTAGCAAAGAATATGGTAAGGGCTCTTAGTAAGGTTCTACATATATGTATGTAGAAAGAAGCCTTCATAACGGAGAATATATCATATATGTCCACTCTTGCATACCCAGAGCCTTCGTCAACTTTTCCACGGAGGACTTTATTGATTTGCAAATATTTGAATTGCTATCGGACGGTGGGTTTTGTTGCCAAAATGGGACTTGTTCAACCACTTTCCACTTATCATATTGACTAGAATGTTCTATGCTATTTAATGACTGGGTGAACTGCTATGAACGCCAGGTAATTAGAGGAGGTACAGAGACACACATGTCTTTTGGAAATTGGTTTAATAGCATAGTCCACTGTGACCACCTAGATAAGAAATATTATTACACATCTGTCCGTTATAATCTCGGCTCTAGAGGTCTCATACTTATCACAAATAAGTATTCATCTCGATGATTGTAAAATACCTCAAGCATTGTGGGTAGGTTGCTATGGCCAATAGCGTCAAATTAGTTTATTGCGTTTCAGGGTTCCAGAAATGTATAACTTAAATAAATGCCGTAATGTGACATTTGAGAAGTGCACAAAATTTCGTCTCATATAGGGACTGTACCATATCTGGTACGAATTGCTCAGCAATGTAGCATACTTTCGGGCACTAGCTGAAAGAAGTGGCCTAAAGACCTTATGCAGTTTATCAAATAGATGCATTTTAAAGATTAGCAGCATAGCTAAAGTTCTATTAGGGCCGTTTTTTCAAGTAACCTGTAACTTTCAAGGTCACTTTATATATAAAGGTTACATTAAATTTTATGATTGTGTGTCTAAAGTGAAGCATCAGAAACCGATAATAGAAATGCTTAACTTTAGACATAGCTTTATTTTTAATCCACCTGTAAGTATAAAGTTCGCTTTAAAGTTAAAGGTTACTTTAGAAAACGGCCATTAGTACCTTTTTTTTGTTGGAAAAAAATTTGAAATTGTACGACATTCGAATATTTCCAAAATTGTTTGCTCCAAAATAAGATTACTTTTGCAAATGCTTAAGTACTTAAATTGCATGATATAATTAGAGGGATAAAAAAGGTGTTGTATTCTGTCGTATAGTTGTACATCGTAAAGTTTCACAACGTAATGCTATGAAAATACGGCCCGCAATAATACGACAGTATACAAAACTTTTAAACTCCCTAAATATTTGAAGCTCCACTCAATATCAAAAACAAAAAATAAAACAAATTGCGCCTCTAAAGCTCGACATCTAAAAAATGAATTAAGACTTCTGCGTTTTTCTGACACTTTGATTGATTTTACGTTTAAGTAATTCTCGACAGCACAATTACGCTTCACATTTGGAGTACATTTTTTTCTAGGGCTCCTTTTGCCTACTCATCATTGCGCATAGGGTGCACATAAAAGGATAAATACCTGAACATAATTGAACTTCACAAACTTCCAACAAGTAAGTGCTCAACGAGCAGGACCCTTATCACCGGCTAATCGAAATAATTTCCAACAATTACAACACACACGAGTTCTTACATATGTACAACAGGGTGGTCCAAAAAAGTAAAGACGGAATTTTAATGCTCTCACCACCTAGGATTGTTCTATACCGAAAAAAATATACCAAATTTTTATTTTGAAATTTAAAAATATTTAGGGATGGTACTGAATTCTTAAAAATCAATATTTTTCGATTGGAAAACTCTGACTCTCATCAGCCAATAACAATATCCAATTCTTTATTTAACCATTTTTTAATACTGAAGATTTTTTTTATTAATCCCACCATTGCATTTTCTGGCATTTTTGGGGGTTTTGGCGGATCTATAAAGTATAGTTACTATAAAACAATGGTCAAATAAATCGTTGGGTATTATTATTGAGAAACAGAGTTTTTCGATTGAAAAATATTGATTTTCAAGAATTCTATACCATTTCTACGAAAAGTTATATATGTAATATATATTTTTTTCGGTATAAAACAACGCATACAAATAGCGATCTTATTTTTCACATGCATTTTTGGACCACCCTTATGTGTAAGGATGAGCGAGCAAAGCACAAAGGTGTTGTAGAAGCAGCCAGAATTGAAAAAAGGTAAACGTAAAAAAGTAGAAAAACTTTCAAATTATTTAATTGCGTGTTTGTAGCCAGCTCTGCAGTTTTTCCAATTTTTTGTGTCTACTTTTCTTACTTGACGCCAGTTCTTTGTATTTCCTTTACATATTTTTTCTAATTTGGAAGATCCCAAGTCGACTTATTAATTATTTATGTTAAGCTTCAGCATTCGAGTAATTAAACCAAAGTTAACAAATAAAAGCGTAAGACTTCATGAAAGCTCAGTGCTTCCTTACTTAAATATTATTGAGAAATTTAAATGTGCTTATTTCTGACTCAACTTTTCTCAAGTGGGCCGCCCAAAGTTAATTTTTCCATTTTCTACATTTCATTGACTGATTTTGAAAGTTAACATGGTGTGCAATATTGACACCAAAGATTTTATTTTTTTGGCGAGTTATTTGCAAACAAATTTTGATGCAGACTTCGATTAGGTTTACGCGCCTTACTTCGCCGAAGTTTTTTGATGCGTCTTTTTTCTCGGCCAACTTTTGAGCTCGCGCCTTGTAACTATATGTACTGTTATAAAAATAACTGATATCAAGAATATACGCTATAAAAATCTTGAATTTGTGCCAAAAAAAATAAGCAATTGCGGCCATTGTTCACTGGCAGAGTATGATATGATTCGTAGTATTGAATCTACATTTTCATTGGCAGCCAGGTGGGTATAAAATCTCGTGGAAAATGTGCTTAACTTCAAAAGTATTTAGTTTTCAATCTCCTAACGAGACAGCTAAAACATTCCGTAAGCTATCCTCCGGCCATTGTGACATTAAAGGAAATTTCGAAGGTGTTGCTTGTGCAACATGGAACATGATGGCCTGAGTTCAATATTAAGAATACCCTCAGTACCAATATTGAAAATTGTAAGCTGCTATCAAACGCCAAGAAGTTGCCAATGAAACCAACCTTTCATATTGCCAGAACACTCGCGCCAGACGTAAAAGCTCACAAAAACGCTTATACCTTGTATCATACCTTGTATGGACAAAAATGCCTAGAGCCGTTAGCAAAAAAATATTGAAAATCAACGCGGTTTCTTAGCTACTTGGAAATTGTACATTGTTGTAATAAAATTGAACGGCCTATAAAACTGTATACCATAATTTAATTTAATCTGAGTAAAAGTTTAAAATTTAGATTAAAATTCGTTAAATTTTCCTTAATTTTGTATACAGTCTGAAACTTTGATTTATATGGTTTTGTTTGTAGCATAAATCATATTTTTTTACAAAAATTACAAAAAAAAAATATAGCTTGCAAAACATTGTGAATATTTAAAAAAATAAAGATGTGCGCAGATATAATAGAGTGAGCGTATATATGTACATATGGATGAAATTTTATGGCATCCACCCGTTTCACTTTTTTTAAAGGTTCTATGCCGGAAACAAAGTTTGACAACAATTGTTCTAGACAATATCCGAAAATTACTCTGGTATTCTTAACCTTCATAATCAACACAAACAGAAATAACGCACGGTCGTAAATATCTATGCGTTTCTTGCACCACCTCAGCTTGATAAAAAATATAAGAAAAAATACCTTAAATATTGCTATTCCGAGAAGAGGCTTGTTAAAGTTATGTAGAAAAGCAGCCACGCCTTCTTATCCTTTAGTTTTCTTGTCAACAAAATTCTAAACCTTAGAAAATCATTACTACCTGTACAGAACACTTGAACAAAAATTAGGCTTACCTAACCCACTATTTAAAGATAAAAAGGATTGCCAAGGACAGTGCAAAAATTTAACCAAACATTAAACAGGTAGTTCAGGTAACATTGCTTTTTTTTGCACAGGTTACATTTTAGGTTGTTAGCAAAAATTATACGGACAGGTACAGGCAGAATTAATCAAGTTCACCTAAAAACTGCTATAAATACGGTCAACAAGTTTCCTTCCAATCAATGCAAAATCTGCAGCCACGCACGAAATACGTAACAGCAAATTTTATTGAACAAGGAGGCGCGCAAAAACTATAGAATGTCCAACCTAATCATCAATATCGAAGTGAAAAAATGCGAAGGAGCACCACAAGGCGTTGAATTCATATATCATTACGACAATGGACAAGTTGTAACTTCACATACACCGCCGACATCGTACTACACCCCCCCAGTCAAGGCAGCAGCGACGAAAGTTATAAAGCCCAAACAAAAACAACGATCTCGAACGCATTACACTCACCAGCAAATAATGATATTGGAACGTGAATATCGGAAAGGAAAGTATTTGAATGCAGAACGACGGGCGAAAATCGCCAGGAGCATTGGTGTACAAGAAAAGCAGGTGAAATACTGGTTCCAGAACCGTAGGATTAGAGGCACTAGATATGGCGAGATCAGCAGCAACGAGATTAAGGCAGAAGACAAAGAAGAAAATGTACGAAAAATTGTGCAGTTTTTAGAAGGCAGTATGGTGGAAGGACTCGCGTTGGAAGGCACACAACAAAGCTCAAGCAGCAGCGAAGAGTTAGACGATGTTGTCGAAGTGATACAGGAAAGTTGTGTGCAAGCCGCAGCGGAAATTGACATGAAAGAATCCAGGTTAGGTTCTTCAATGCAGCCGGTGATGAAGTGGCCTCAGCAAAGTGCAAGCACTGAGGAGTTGGATGATATTTTCGCAGTGATCCAGTCACATTTTGGAGTTCATTTTTGAAAAAAAAAATGTTTAATGTAATAGAGTTTTAGTTATTGTTTAGTCAAAATAATTTAGGTTTATACACGAAAATTTGCATGGTAATATATTCCATATTGTAAATATGTACTTGAGGAATAAACAGATTTAAAAATTAAATACTTTGTCTTTAAATTTATCAAATTTCTCTTAAGTTGTTTTCGCTTCTAACAAGCTAATTATGTTTTAATTTTTTCTATCAACAACTAAATCCTATATTCTCAATTAATCAAATAATTATCAGCAGGTGGAATGAAAGAAATATTGAGCGAGTAATTAAGAACAATGACTTTCAAACTGTTTAATTGCTTGTCCCTACTGACTCAGTTCCAGCCAGCTTTCAACGTTTCTAGTTTTTACTCTAATTTGGTATGTCCTTTGATTTTTTTTTTAATTATTGATGAATTAATGTTCGTAAAAGCTAATGAACGAAGTGTTATTTTCTGTCTAATAAATACTTGTACATATGCACATGTAGACAGTTCGATTATTGTATGACTTCCTGTCTAAGTAATTAAAACAGAATTACTCTAATTCGTTTTTGAATATTCAATGACTTGTTATTATCAGAATTAAATGCGCTTAAATATTTCTTTGCGATTACGTTTGTAGCACAAGTATTTACTTTACTTTCCTTCCCGCACCCATAATTGACCTTCCTTTGTGTACAAGCAATTTGCTTCGGGTTTCAACACGCAATATAGCGCTGAAAACGACAAATATTCGGCATCTACATACAGTCGGTGTTAAATGTAAGTGTACACCTTATTCTAATATAATATTCACAATTATTTTCATGAAACATTTTTTTCATTAATTAATTATTTATGAAAATACAGTACATTCTATACCATAAACCATATAAATCAAAGTTTCTCACTTCATATAAAGTGCACAAAAATTCAAAATTTTTATTCAAAATTTCCAGAAAATGCAGTTTTGTAATTTTAGTAAAATAAACTGCAGGTTTCAAGTCGCTAAAAATTATCGTTAATTTTTTAGATTTCTTTTGTGGAGGGTGTTGCGCGGTTTTTCCATATAATGCGTGATCAGAATCTATTTTGTGCTCAAAAAATAAAATTTAATAAATACATACATTTTTCTTTTACTGAAACTGCAATTTCATGTTCCAAAGTATTAGTTCCACATAATTTGGTATATTCGCCTTTTTTGAGGAGAATCGAAGTAAGTTAAGAAACAGTTTTTTTTTAACACTTGAACTTTGATGGACTTGGGCGAGCCTAAGACGTTTCACACAAATTGTTTCTAGAGCATAATTAACCATATTTTTGCTATTACCAATCGAAAAAGCGGATTTTTGACCCACGCTAATATATACACATAAACAATACAGACAAAAGCAACCAAAAGGCGTTAAAAATGAAATTAAGAGAAAAATAACTTTTCATAGAAATGGTATAGAACTTTTAAAAAGCAATATTTTTCGATCGGAAAACCCTGTTACTCTTCAGGAGATTCCCAATAATAATACCCAATTATTTATTTAACCAATTTTTCAGAGTACATAACTATGTATATATTTATAGGTCCGCCAAAACTCCCAGAAAATGCAATGGGGGGGGGGGGGA
>NW_016178881.1:0-1014 GCF_001687245.7 Rhagoletis zephyria | reverse complement strand
TTTTGTGGAGGGTGTTGCGCGGTTTTTCCATATAATGCGTGATCAGAATCTATTTTGTGCTCAAAAAATAAAATTTAATAAATACATACATTTTTTTTTACTGAAACTGCAATTTCATGTTCCAAAGTATTAGTTCCACATAATTTCGTATATTCGCCTTTTTTGAGGAGAATCG
The DNA here is from genome assembly GCF_001687245.7 of Rhagoletis zephyria. Classification (NCBI taxonomy): domain Eukaryota; kingdom Metazoa; phylum Arthropoda; class Insecta; order Diptera; family Tephritidae; genus Rhagoletis; species Rhagoletis zephyria. The sequence continues at coordinate 839 of NW_016178881.1, read as the reverse complement.
AAGTAAGTTAAGAAACAGTTTTTTTTAACTCTTGAACTTTGATGGACTTGGGCGAGCCTAAGACGTAAATAAAAATTCTTTAGTATTAAAAAAAAATGGTAGATTAAACAATTGGGTATTTTTATTGGAAACCTCCTGAAGAGAGCCAGAGTTTTCCAAACGAAATATATTGATTTTCAAGAATGCGATACGAAATTCTACGAAAAATGGTTTTTTTTCATATAAAATCAATGGAAAACCTTGAGCGCTTTGAGCGACCTCTAAATATTTTTTGATATATAGTAAAAAAATAGGGGTCTACTTTTTCGATATAGAACAATCCTAGGGGGTGAGAGTATTAAAATTCCGACTTTGGTTTTTTTTTTTTGACCACCCTAACTTACATACATATGTACAAATAATCGTTATATTCCTGCGCGTGCCATTCGCGTTTATAATTTTACATACTTTTCTATTGTAATACTCATTTTGTCTTAAACTTTCNGCAATGGGGGGGGGGGGATAAATAAAAATTCCTTAGTATTAAAAAAAATGGTAGATTAAACAATTGGGTATTTTTATTGGAAACCTCCTGAAGAGAGCCAGAGTTTTCCGAACGAAAAATATTTATTTTCAAGAATGCGATACCATTTCTAAGAAAAATATTTTTTTTTATATATAAAATGCATGGAAAACATTCAGCGCTTTGAGCGACCTCTAAATATTTTTTGATATATAGTAAAAAATAGGGGTCTATTTTTTCGATATAGAACAATCCTAAGGGGTGAGAGTATTAAAATTCCGACTTTGGTTTTTTTTTGACCACCCTAACTTACATACATATGTACAAATAATCGTTA
>NW_016178880.1:0-7583 GCF_001687245.7 Rhagoletis zephyria | reverse complement strand
TGTCATCTAGCTGCGTGTGGTTGTTGCTGCAATGCATTATCTGCTTAGTAAGTGCTTACACACTTCCCTGCTGACGCATTCACAAACACATACATATGTATGTACATATTTATGTACGTGTACTTGTTTTGTTGTTAACACAATTGCAATTGTAAGCAGTCGTCGCCAACATGTCGACAATTTTTGGGCATTACGCAATTACTTTGCCGCCGCCTCTAACACTCTGCTGCCGCTCACTGCTTATAAGTACAATATTTTGTGCTTTATTTTTTCTCATACCCCAATTTATTCCCCCGCTCGTTGTTCACTGCTGCTCCCGTTCCTACTGCTGTTGCTGCACTTTGGGAAATTTAATGGTCAAACAACTCAATGAAATTATTGCTTACGCATGGCCATTCAATTTTCCCGTTTTCTTATATTTTTTTGCACACATAAATTTGATTTGTCAAAAAGCAATTTTCGTAAAAGTACAAATCAAAAAGCTTTTAATGTCGTGCGTGTTTTAAGAAATAAGTGAAAATCATAAATATTGAAGAAATTGTTTAACGAAAAATTGGGTCACCGTAATTCAATTTTATTATGAACTTAACGATAAGCAAAAGAAATCAAATACTACAAGTGACATGATCTGTTAAGTATTAAAGCACTTACTTAACCCTAGAACACATAACCGGGTACCCGTGTGTCCACTAGCAATTTTGAACTGCTGTGGCTAAAGTACCACTGCTGGTAGAGCATTGAAATTCCGAATATAGGAAGACTAGACATTTTTGAATGGTCATTTATGACCGAACCTACAAGCTTCTAAGGTCGACACCTATGCAAACACATAACCGGAGTACCCGTGTGTCCACTAATTTTTATATGAAGAACTTAGCGAATAACAAGCTGTTCACAGGTTTTGTCGTAAAATTTTAATTAAACATTTTTTAAAATACATAAAAAAATCTGAATATGATATTTAAATGAGATATTTTATTAAAATATAACAAAGGATGGGTATATACTTTTTCACCTGTGTTCAAGGCACATTCCTATACGTAAAAAAAACAGAAATCTCCAAGCGAGTAGCTGGAGCCTTTTGATCACCGTTCAAAAATCATAATTCTGCGTGCATTCACACGAATTATTAACTGAACACTCATTTGTAAGCCTATTATATTGGGCCCCTGCTCTTGCCCGCCTTCAGATAACGAATCTTTACCATCGTCCACAATGGTGTCAAAAAGATACTTAATATACGCCTCATCTTCTGCCGCACTCAATATATAAACAAGGGCATTCAAAATTATGATTTGTCAAAGCATTTCATTTTGTTATCTTCTAAATTATATTATATTATTTCAGGCGGTCCAATTCCTTGTTTGCGTCTGCCTTCGCACATCCTTGCCGACTTGAGAAACCTACGTGTGTGCGAGATAGGTTACGCAGCACGCATCAGCCCTGAGTCACAGCTAAAAGAAAGGGAGCTTCAGTAAAATCTTTCTGTCATATTCGGTTTAAGGGTTCACTGAAGCTAGCAACGTATGAGGTGCAGCAGCAAGAAGCTCGCTATATAAATAAACGTGTTCAAAATATATTTGTAACGCCATGTAAAAACCCTTTACAATTAAAGAGAACAAAAAGCATGTAAATATTTAAAAGACTACATATGTTGGTCTGGGCTGGTTGATGAATTCGGGACTGTTAAGACCAGGTTCCAGCAAAACAATACATCAGGATAAGTGATTGTCACCGAATCGAAACAAGAAAACCCCAAATTGGCCATGTTGTAATATCGACCGAAGGCCCATTTCGTAAGTGTAAGGACGTTAATTTCTAGGGTGCAACGTAAACTAGGACTTTTACACAATATATGCTGAACATTGAGAAATTGAAATCGCACCTCAGCTCACACTCCGACGCTCAGAGAATTCCAATCAATGGAATTCAATTTTTCGTTTCCTTTACTCTGCTGCCGCACTCCTGGGTAGACGAAATTGTTGAAGCTTACCTGAAGCGGGTTTCAAAGCACTATCGATGAGAAAATCATCATTAATAGCCGCAAGGTACATTTGTATCCGCAATCCAAAAAACGTATATGCACCGCAATATAATGACGAATGCTTAGCGTTCATTCTACACCATACATTGCAGTATCTTCTCATCGAATAAAACATCGACAACTGTCGACTTTGTTTCCGCGCATCACAACACCTATGTATGTACATTAGACTGCATCACCAAAAAAATTTGCGGTTTTTCCGCCGGTATTACAAAATTTATTAGGTTTTAAGAATTCCTCCAAAATATTTCGGAAAAATATTAAGATTTAAGCGAGCTGGACCGATTTGAAAATACCTCAAAAAATTAAGTTTTTTATGAATAAAAATAGTTTCTTAAAGAACTTTTTGGAAAAAGTCCCCTCAGATGACAAATTAGATTAAGGTTAAAAAATCCGCATAAAAATATTTAAACATCTTTTCAACGGAATCGTAAGAATAATATTTTTGATGCTGTTTTTTTTACTTTTTTCAAAGATTTGTTTACGAAAAACTTGAATAACTGGGCCAAAAATGTTCTGATTTACACTTATGGGATCTTAGTAGAAAGGTATTTTCACACTGTTTTTATTCCTGGCCAAAAAAACGTCATTCGTTTCCCATCTTGTTTTTTCGAATACCAACACATCTTAATTCAACTTTGAATGATGTTCGTTCATCCTATCTTTCTCTTCCATCCTTTGAATGAGTTTGTTAGCAAAGAAATAAAAAGGGTGAGAAAATACCTTTGCAATGACACCTCTTAAGTCTAAATCGGAAAAGTTTAGGTTCAGTTATTCAAGTTTTCCCTATACCAATATTTGAAAAAAGTTAAAAACTGTATCAAAAATCTCATCATTACGATTCCATTCAAATTTGTTTTTTAGTTTTTTAAACTATTTTTATGCAAATCTTTTAAGTTTAAACCGTTTTGTCATTTGAGGGGATTTTTTTAAAAAAAACTCTTTAAGAAACTATTTTTATTCATAAAAAACTCCATTTTTGGGGGTATTTTCAAATCGGTCCAGCTCACTTAAATCTTAATATTTTTCCGAAATATTTTGGTGGACGTCTTAAAATATAATAGATTTTATAATTCCAATGGAAAAATAGTACCGATTTTTTTTGTATGGGGAGTGATGCAGTCTAATGTACATACATCAATTTCAATAAAGCCGATTGGTTCGGGTTCACGAAACTTACCGAAATCGCCGTCGCACACTGTGTCCTTTTTCACTTCTGGCATGCCAAAAGTCCAAAATAAAATTATTTCAGAAGGCCGAGATTTTTGGCATTCTGGCTGACAAATATTCGGCTTTAATAAATTCATAAGAAAAATTAACAACAACAAAAATAATCGGTGTCAAACATTACTCATTGTATCGCGTAAAAATATTAATGTTTTAGCGTGAAGTTTTTCGCTTACTTTAAATTGGCAGTACTTTTTTTGCGAAGTTATTTTAAAATAATTACTTGTGCGTGATTTAGTTTCAATATTTTCAAATTTCTAAAATATTCCAAAAAGTAAGTGGTTGTGAAAACATTAAGATTTTTACTGGAGCAGCTCTTTCGAATCTTTATCTATACGGGGCTTATATGCAGACTAGTAAGGAATATTTCTGCTTTTAGATTTCGTAAGCACTTTTTGCACAAGTCTGCACAAATGTTTAATTTCCATTAGTAAACATGGCAGTCATACGATGCCCACTTTTTGACGAGGTGCTTAAAGGCAAAAAGACGATAATAATGGCGCTGTAATTAAATATATTTTGGATAAGGTTGCAATAGACATGACCATGAAATATTAAAAGAGTTTACCGGTAAGATCTGTAGTCAATTTCGTTTAAAATGGGGCCGCTGCTTTCGTATTAAGTCCCGTTTTCTGCACCTGCACTCCAACTGTTTGTCGCAAAGTGTGAATTTATACGATTTTTTTCTTGCGTAACACCGTACTGGCGTAACATCAATATCAAAGCTATGTTCGTATGGAAAAGTAGCTTATGTCGAAAGGCTGCCTTTAGTATAAATTGGCATTCGCAGCATACGATTGCGAATGACTTACGGGCGCTAAGCCGTTAAACNAGTTTCATTTAATGACATTCGTTGTTGTTGTTAACCATTTGACTTTTAATAAAATTATGACATTTCATCAAATTCATGCTACCTGATCACTAGAAGAAATATTTTTTTTAAGCGGCAGATTTTATTAGTACATTCAAAGATTTGAAATATGATGAACTAGAAAATTAAGCCGGCTACATGATTTCGAAAATGGGGTTGACGACTAGCTATCAGAAAGCATGAAGAAAGTGCATCGTCGCTTAAAGTACAAAACCGCGTACAGTCGTTCTGCAAAACCGCGTAACTGACAAAACTTGGATTTGCTCTCAGAAGCTGTTGGCTCAAGCCTTATCCATTCGTCCTGAAATGCGATTTCTTTGTGAAACAGAGCACCATTTTGAAATATGAGTGTTTTTACTCTACAAAATAACTTATGCAACCTCACATACGCAGTTGTGCATTTTGTTGATACGCGGTTTTGTACTTTAAACGACGATCTGTTAGTTGTTTCTCGGAGGGCGGTCTGTTCAAGCCGACTTCAGGTGTCTTGCATAAATTTAAAATTTGTGTAATTTAGTGATGATGCGCTAATCACAAGCCTAAATTTTTGCAAAATCTGATGAGAAATTTAAAAGTAAATTTGAACCAAAATATAAAAAGGTTTTATTTGGGAAGAACATTCTTTAGAATTCCACTTTTAAATCGCAAGATTGCAGTCAAAATAAGAAAACAAAAAAAATAACAGAATAATGTGCGCGTGGTTTTTATTACAAAATGAAAAGAACAATTACGATGAAGTCTCCTTTAACAGTTTAGATTTTAAATATTTTTAATAAAAAAGGTGCGAACCACGTAAGTAAAAAAAAGTACCAAGCACTAATAATGGTTTTTGATTCGAAATGTTATTACATTGGTATAAATATGGGAAAGAAAATACTCCGCTTTATTGTTTTAATATTATCAAAGTGGCAAGGCCGTTGATAATACTCACAATTTATGAAACTTCAAAAAATTTTATTATCCGTCAAAAGTTGTTTATTGAAACTACCTTCTTTTTTGTATCATGGGTACATCCATTTAATAGAAATAACTTTACGTCTGAAGCAGCAGTAATGGGAAACGATAAGGATAAACTAAGCGAGGTTTATCCGCAGTATCCCCACATTAGGAGCCTTTGCTTTTGTATTCGGACACTGGTAAGACATCACAAGCGGAAATAGTGCGAAGATCAAGTGAAAACATTCAACTTCACTACTGTTGTGAGTAAGTTTTGGTCAACCGTATCCTCCGTGTGCAACGCAACGATTTGCGGCAGAGAAGTAATTTCGTCCGTTGGAGACTGCATCCTTTTGCGAAAAATACCAAGGCTGCAGAAATTGCAAGAACACAGCCATTGCTTCCGATGAAATATGCAAGCTAATTCTGAAAAAGTTGCATCCGGCGGTAGTAGAATACCTAACCAAAATCATCAGCCTGCCGATGACAACGCGCGTAATTACAAATTTGTGAGATCAGAAAGGGTGTTATCCCTGCTCAAATTATAAAAAAGAGCCAACAATTTGGAGTATTTTCGGCAGATAACTCTCCTCACTCACAACAGTAGAGACATCTGGTCCCAGTGAAACAGAGTATCACCACAGCATTTGATCTTTGAACACTAACGTAACTCGCCACATTAACCGCCTCAGCAAGAGAAATTTCACAGAGTGGAATCCTCTCTCTAGCAGGGGCTAAAACGGTTAGTATTTTCTCGAGGAAAAGAACAAGGGCGGCTGCTGTGGTGGAATCGTAAGCAGTTCGCTCTTCCACTCCGCAGGGCCTGGGTTCAAGCTCTGATTCAAGCAACACCGCAAAAAAATTTCGAAAAGATGTTTTTTCTTAACAGCGGTCGCCAATCGGCAGGCAATGGCAAACCCCCGCCTGTACTTCTGCCATGAAAAACAGCTTCGCATAAAAATACAATCACCTTTCGGAGTCGGCGTTAAACTGTAGGTTCCTTCCCTTTGTGTGACAACATCAAGGCGGCTGCCACAAAGCTAAGGAGAAGCTCGGCCAAACACTAACATATGTATGTGTAAGCGCCAATCTATTATTATAATATTAAGAACAAGGGGTACTGCAAGAGTATGTCCTATAGCTGCAATTTTCTAACATTTATATCTAAAAAATATTCCGAAGCCACTGCAAGTAGTTTCTCTGAACTCTTGTTGGCGAGGGCTGGTAATTACACTGGTGACCATCCTTCCAAGATAAAAAGCTTTTTGGTCAATTATTCCCACCGATCTTTCCCGCTGCTTCACTACATGAAGCCTAACCTCCTCTCTTACGAAGGAGATTAAATTGGTCCAATGAGATTAAACTGCTTTAATATCGATGGCACATCAATTCAGACTCTGAATAATCCGAAAAACTTGCCCTGCTTCTACGCGGGTAAGGTGTAGAGCCGCAATAATATCCTCCCATCGCACGCCAGCAGCACTTAGGAAAAACACAAAGAAATGTTGTTGGCAACATCTGAACAGACACTTACCGGAATCTGAGCTCTCATTTGTGCATGCTAAATATATATATCGGCAAGTTTTATATTTTCCATAAAGTGTATTAAATATAATCACATAATTCCATGCAGATCGATTTGTTCGAGCCTCATCACCTAAACGAACAGGAGCAATCACGATTTTCATACATAAATAAATACTTGACTACATATTATTCTGTCGTACAGAAGGTAACTCAAAGAACACAATTGGAGCAGACGTTAGCCTAACGAAAAAATTTTTCAAAAACAACAATCTTAAGACAATATTTATGCCATCGGAAATTACGTTATAAATATTTTATTATCAAATACTTGCATGCAAATTATTACCAACTGTTGTCTAACATAAACAAAAACAATTATTGCAGTCGCAAAACAAACACTAACACTCACGCAAATACACACCCATATGTATGTACATATATGTATTGTTTACAGGAGGCGCAAATGCGCTTGTTATTCTTGTCGTACTCTTTACTGTTATTTCAAACAAATTGAAAGACAATAAATGAAAAAGCAGTCATATGGAAAATTGTAGTATTCACACAATTTAATTAACAAGAATAAATATTGTTATACCAAAACAATGATGGCATGCGCGAAAGGAGGCGAATAAACAAGTGCCGTTAGAAAAGGTTTGAACGATGATGCACCAAGCAGGGTGCAAATGGCAGCAACAAAAGCTGTTTGAAAGCCGCACAAAAAATGAAGAAAGACACAAAGCTCGGTAAACAAACGACAGTGCAAATGATGAAAATCCCTTGAACATAACCCGCAATCAAATACAAACACAAACAAGATAAATACATACATTCATGCATATGCATACATATGTTTGTATGTATATTACAGTGGCGCTGAGCTACATAATTAGTTTGAATAGCTTAAATTTTATTTTTTATATTTTTTTGGAAAACAAAAACCCAACCAACAAAAACCCCCAAAAAAATCTAAATAATTGT
>NW_016178879.1:0-7584 GCF_001687245.7 Rhagoletis zephyria | reverse complement strand
CTTAAATGATGTCCGCTCTGCTTCCAAAACGGCGACGACATTCCATGTCCCAAATTCGTTATTGCCAAATACTGACTAAAATGTTTCCAAATACGTAGACTGGCTCATGACAGTATATACTAATTGGGATAAACTTTTCGATGCACTACTTGCTTTTCACTCTCCGCGCCGCTTGTAGCCGCCTCTTTTCCACTTTGTCAATCGATTTAATTTTTGCGAATCTTTCTATCACATTTTTAGAACTCATACATTTTCTTTCGATACAATTTTACAAAAAGGATTTTAAGCTGCTTAATTGTTATAAATTCAGTGCAACTTTCAAAAGACTAATGCGATTTTATTGTTTTATACATAGACATAATATTGTTAGGTAGACTAAATTTATTTAAGTTGTACAATTTGGCGGACAGAAGGATGAAAGAAGTAGAATGTTTCTTTTTTGTATGCCAAAATGGAAAGACTTACTAGCTAAATGCGGAAATTATGTATCACTATTAACTAGTGGAATATTTAACTTAAATTTATGTGAAGTAAACAGTTACAAAAAATCGAGAGTGTAAAAGGCGAAGTTAAAAGAAAATAAAACTAGTAATGTATTAATATAGTGTTTAGTTAAAATACAAAAATAAATTTCAACAAAAAACAAGAAAATATATTAAACTAAAAAACGCAGCAGCTACATACTCTTCTCATCTTCTATAAATTTTTACATAGAATGTAATTGATACAACTTCATTCATATAAATTGTATATTGCTACTACCTACTTTAGCTTCTTCCATTTTCAATTGAATACACATGTACTGCAGCGCATTTTCACTGCCTCATAATTGAAAATTATTTTGTTTTCTTACAGCTAACAGCTGGCGTCATATAATGTATTTTACTATTTCATTTTCTACTTTCTTTTAATTAACATCAATACTACACACTTACGAGCACAATTATTTAGACAAATTTGTTAATAAAATGCTGCTTGTTTATTCGGCATACATATACATATATCTATAATGGAAATTTTCTTCTTGAATATTCGACTTTATGTTTATGCGTGTATGTAAGTAATTAGTAAAATTTGCATATTTGCTTTGTGGAAAATTGCTGCATACCCTTACTATTCGTATCGTATGCTTACTAACTTGCTTGCTGTGTGCATTTTCAGCGATTTGCCTCATTTTATTATTTCTTTCTTTTTTTTTGTCTATTTCTAATTGGTCAGTTTCTCCCAAATGAGCATGACCATACAAATATTCGGTGTGACATGTACTAAATATGGTACTAGGCCTTTATAAAAACCACGCATATGTTCGTACCTCCATGTTTGCTTAATGCAATCCCATGAACCTGTATAGTTGAGATGATGATCCTGCAGGCGTGCACGTATCACCTGATAGGGATATGTTGCTGCAGCAGCGATGAGCTTCGATATGGCAGCGAATGCCAAATACTCAGTTGTGGCCTGCAAAGATTTAAAAGATAATAATGAAGCGGCAAGGTGCTGAATATTTTCATTTTATGTGTAATATTGTAAAAATAAAACGAAAAGCAGCGAGTTTGAAATTAAAAAGAAGAGCTTGGGTTCTATCCGGCTTTTTTGAATATCCTAATCCGAAAAAATCCGAATAATCGGATAAAAGGATAGCAAAATGAACGGATATTAACCGGATATTCAAATTTTAAACGAATATCTGAACGAATATCCGAAAACATGGATAGTTCCAGACCTTTCCAATTTTTTTTCGGGACCATTCAGAATTCCTTGCGGGTTTTTTCGGGATATCTTCGAGACTGTCTGGGATTTTAAAATTTTGTTCGAATTTATTTCCTTTTCGAGATTTTTAAAGTGGCTGTTCGAGTTTTGGGGGATTAGCAGCTTTATCAAACTTTCTATGATTTATTCAGGACCCAAACTTTTGATATTACATTGGAATTATTCACCTTTAAGATCATTTATATTAAGCACTTTTAGCTGTCTCACTTTGAGGAAACAAGCGATTTTTGTTGAGCAATGTTGAATCGCCTACATAATCGACCACATGCAAATGCAGCTTTATTTTAAATTTTTTCTAAAACTTTTGCGACTTATCTCATTTGTTTTCAGACTTTTCAAAACTTTGACGCCAAAAAGTATGCAAATCTTAATTTCTATAAATGAGCGCCTAAAAAATAAAAATGCAAAAATGTCTTGTTTTTTTTTTGCTCAAAAAAAAATATCAGGCCAACTTTACCTTTTATGTATATACTTTTGCCTTATAAAAGATAAAAGGGCTTTATTGCTAAAAATACGAAAAGCGAAAAATTAACTAAAATATTTTCACTTAAATTATAAAATAACAGTTATCTCACTTTTCAAGTTTATATCAGCTTCACAAACGTCGATAATCGCGACACAGATGTGGCCATTGTAACCACTAATGAATTCGTATTAAATAAACAGAAAACAATAAAAAAAATAACCACAGAAATAAGCAAAATTTATGGGTTTGTTTTTTTTTTTGCGCAAAAAAAATATTTCTGAGAAAGGTGCAACGTTCGCCTACTTTGTCGCATATTGACTACGTGTTATCATTTTAATTATCACATATAAAAAGCGAATGTGTAAGTGAACCAATAGTCTAATAATTTTCTAAAAAGTCGCCCGACATATCAACACATCAGAGCTTAGTATAAGTGAGTTTATTCTAAAGTCAAACAATTTGTATACATATTCATCGCCGCAATCGCGTCATACAAAAATTCGCTTTTTATTTGGCATCAGGCCAAAAACCAAAGGCATTAAAACATTTCTAACAATGCAGATCGAGTATGTATGGCGGCGCGTGTGGCCACGAACATAGACATGTGATCGTTGTGTCGGGTGGGTAGAAATTTGTATTTCTTTAAGCATAGAGATGCAAAAAATTTTGTTAAGCAAAGAGCCTTCAAGGTTTCAGCATGAAATTTGTACAAGATCACACAAGAAAAAATCGGTTGGCCGATTGTATTAAATGTGTCTGCTAGATAATAAATATTATACATAATATTAATTCCATCACTCACCAATTTGGTGTCGATCGGCAATTTACGATATGTATTATAGTAGTTCTTCATCTCTTCATAGGTCATAAACTGCAAAGCTCCATGTGACACGCCAAACATGCCGGGAATGAAGCCCTAAATGTTGATCAATAGCATAAACGCATAAATTATTTATATTCACTTCACATCTATGTATGTATATTTGTCTGCACTTACCCTATACAAACCACGAATGCCCTCCTTACGGTAGATCTGCGCCAGCGCATGCACCATACCGCGATATTCCGACGCCTTATTGCCTGAAGCCTCGGCGCCATATTGTAAACACAAACGCGTCTTTACCACCCAAATGGGGTTTGTAAGTATCAGAGTGAGCACACCAGACTCAGCCGCGGCCAACATGTGCAATGTCGGTCCCAATGGCTGGGTCGTATTACCGCCCTGTATGAAGGTCTTTATTGTGTTGTAGCTGAAACCGAAATTAGCTCAATTAAATAAAAAATTCCATATTGTAGCGAAGTGCAGCCAGAAGCAGTTAAAATACTTACAACATGAAATAGAACCCCCAAGCGGAACCTGAGCCCCAGATATTGGGTGTAACACCTTTGTAGAGTCCACGAAAACCTTCCTGTCGGAAAATAGTCGAGAATGCGCTGCTCAGACTGCTATATTGTGGCACTGTAGTTGTGCGTCCATCGTTTACTGTAAAATTGCCAAAAAAAAAAGGATAGTTGTTATTGCAGTAGAAACCAGTTTACTTTGCAATGAAAATTATTAAATAATCCAAATAGAGATACATAGATATTCTAAAACGAAAGTCAATAAAAAAAACATATTCATAATACTTTTCACATAAACTACGTAATTTTATCGCCAACTTGTGTCGCGAATTGACGTCACATACGGATGTTTAAGAGCGAGATTTTGCTTAATTAGTTTCACACGTTGACGCTAAAATTGTAAACACAACTACAAGCATACGTACACGCATGTATTTGACAGGTTAATATACACAAGTATAGAGCAATAGAGATTTCTCTGTTAGCTAAAAATTATTTGCGAACTCAAATGTGAACAAATATTATGAATTACTGTACTCGTGTTAATATAATTTCCATTGTTTGGATAAATGACTGTTACAATAAATTTTGTCAAACTATGTTGTGTGGCGAATGTAACCCTGCAAAAAGTGGGCACAAGTAAACCTGACATAATTGAAAAACAAAAATATTTAAATTAATTTAATTTATTTATCATTGTAATATGCACGCATGTATGTACATATGTATGTATATGAAATAAATATTTATTTTTGATTAGCTACCCACAGTAACAGTTAGAAAAAAATTATAAAATGCATGTAAATACATATTATTTACTAAGTACAAGCAAACAACAAATTTTACAATGGCAGTCTGGACAAGCCTCTTAACCTAACTTATTTTCTTGTCGATATGGAATAGACGTGGAAACAAACAAAATCATAAAAATTAATATGTCGATGGTTCTGTGCAATAACGACACAATGCAAAATTCAAAAAACAAAAACTATTACCACTCTTAAGTGGCTCATGCCTCGAACCCTTGTCGAATACATGTCTAATCTTTTGTACTTACTTTATCAGTCCTCACTGCTTACTTTAGTAAGTAATGGAAATTGATTAGACAAGGATTTGAGACAGGAGCCTTTTAACAGTGGTAACAGTTTTTGTCTTTTGAATTTTTAATTGTGTCGTTATTGCACAGGACCATCGATATGTACAAATGTTTGTATGTATGTTTGTGTGTAAACTTGGCGGTGCTGTTGTCAATCGTTGGCGTCAAGTTCAACTAAAGGTAGGTCCAGAAAACGTACTGTTTCGACGGGGTCGGAACAGAGGGAAAGGGGTGTTAGGTGAGTTCGGTTGAGTGGCAGGTGAAGTATTGGTTGGTGTTGTGGAAGGAGCCTACACATGCGGGCATAAGTTGGGTACGTCGGGCTCTAGTCTGGACAAGTAGTAGGATTGGTCTGCTAAAATATCAGACCGCAATTGGGTCAGAGTTACGCGAGTCTCTCTTAGTAGTAGAATCTCGCTTTCGTCGACAAGTGGTGATTGCACTCTTATGATGGCATTCACCGACGGGAATGAGTGTAGGTGGTGACAGTCTCCCTGTGATTGCCGTTGATATCCAGTATGTACAGTACCGAATGCAGCGGTTTGTTGTATGTACATATTGTTGGGCCTAGTCCTTCACTTCTTAGAGGTACTTTTTGTCGTACCTAAATGGAGATTCCGCCTAGAGGAAGTATTTGTTCGGGTGTTCAAGTCTGTAGCACCCAACTTGGAACTGCTTGCTGCGTTTACGGCATTTGGCGACAAATATGTATGTATATATGTAAAGACACTTTGTCAAATGTAGTTAGAAACAGTGTACCAAATAATCAAGGATTAGCGAGAACACTGGTTACATCAAGAACAGTCAAAATTGTGTGTGAACTCTCTCTGAACTCTAAATTGGTACTAGAATTAAAATTAAAACTACAATTCAATTAAAAAAATTTAATATTCAAGTCTCAAGTGTATAAATTAGGTAAAAATAAAGAAATATGTAAATAAATGAGGTAAACTGAGAACTACTATCTCTATCGACTAAATTGGTGTATGGTGTCAAGCACTACATACCATATTTAAAAAATGGGAGCTATTTACAAAAATTTTGTTTGTTTTCATAATAAATTTACAACAAAAAGTCTACAGTTAATGCCGTAGTTAACTTTTCCAATTTCAAAACGTGTGGTGCTAACTTCAAAACGTCTTTTTTTGCTGATTACGAATCCGTAAGTGTAAGGTGTCCATCAGCTCCGTATTTTGAGAAAACGAGGTCAAAGTGTCAAAAAATCGCATTTTTGCAATATTTTAGAAGCTTTAGCAAAGAAAAAAAAAGCTTATAGAATCTTTCACTACCCCTGCACCTTAACTTAATGGACACTTATATTCATTTATTGAACAGCAACAAACAAACTCTGATAACAAATTTTACACCATCAATTTGACTCTCAGCAATCGCTTGTTTTTCGCTAAAAATATTCGATTGCCACGCTTGTAATTCTCACGTTCGTAACCCTTGGCCCATATACGAAAATGGGACGATAATAAAAAAATGTAATTAATGCAACAACATCAGATATTTTTCCATAGAGATAGCTCGCTATCACTTAGCAGCCAATTACATTAACATTTAATGCTCAAAACCTCTGCTGCGGCCCAAAATAAAATATGTATCAGCATTAAGAGCGATAAAAACACTATACATATGTACATACATGCAAGTCAGACTGTATTTGCGTTTGCAATTATCGCAAGTGTGATTGATTGATTGATTTCAAGCACAGCAACAAGTTGTTTAGGGTTGGTTTTTTTTTGGCAAATAAATACCTAATACAGACATTTTCAAATTTACCTATGATTAAAAAATATATATTCTCTTTTACCATATTTATTAACGACTCAATATTAAAATATTCGTTATCACAGGACACGTATGCACGCACATACGTAAACAGTTTCAAGTGTAAATAATAAAAATAAAAGCATAAAATATAAAAAAAATCATCAAAACAATTTCTGGCCAACGCAGTACAGTCTGTTTTTTTTTTGGTTCTTAGTTTTTTTCGCGGCTTCTTTCTCATAGTTGCCATGTACATACATACATATGTATGTACTTGTATGCCTAAAAAAAGGGGCTCGTCTGTGGCACGTTTCAACGATCGACGACGTCTTGACATCGCAGTCTATTTTTAGCAATGAACTCTCAGTTTAGCTGCCACACTTTTTTTCACTAGTTACTTAAATAATTTTCTTGCACAAGTAGTTAATAGATAATAGTTTTGTTGCTTCGTTGTTTTTTTTTACGCAGTCGTGTAATTAACCATGAAAAGCGTGTATGTGTACAATTTAATATCGGGAACAGCCACATAGGAATAAAAGAATTGGCTAATCTAAGATATGCATTTTGCATTCGCTTTTAAGAGCTTTTTAACCAGTACTAACTCGTTTGAAATCAGCTTTTTGGCCTTGTTGTGCAAATATAGCACGTACCCTATGTAGAGACCATAAACAATTGCAGTAATTGCTAAAAAAAAATTTGAAGTAAAATCAGTTAGCAGCAATTTTAAATACATACATATGTACATACACCCAGAAGATAATTTAAGTAGGCCTTCTTAAGTGAAGCCAGTCTAAAAAGCCTACCCAAGAAGGGATGAAAACGTGCTACCTTGCATGCCTTCTAGAAGGTATTTTCCTATTTACAATTTACTCGAATGTGCAAGTTTATATTTTTTAACATTACAAATGAATTTAATTTTAGATTGCAATAAAGCAAATTTGATATGAACCTTAAATAAATACCTTAAAGAAGTATGATCTTTATGAATTAAAAGCGCAGCTTCATAAGAACTCCTCCAAAAGGCCTTCTGAAATACAAAATTCTACAAAGCCCTTCTATGGGTTGCGAATGCAAAAGACCTTCAATTTCTGCAAATCTATACAAAAAGAAAGGAGAAAGGAATGTAGAGTGGAAGGCC
>NW_016178878.1:0-7585 GCF_001687245.7 Rhagoletis zephyria | reverse complement strand
TTATGTAGCACTGGGATGTGTTGACGCACTGCATCACTCATTAAACATGTTATATCCGGAAAATAGGTATGTACATGCGTACACACATATATGTGTATGTATGTATGTATGTATGTACTTGTAGTCAATTAAAAATTGCATTGCGATAATTATATTTTTGTATTTAACGCTCTCGAATGCGCGCTCAGTCATGCATGATTAACGGTGAAAAGCTTTCGAGTATCGTGACCTAAAAACTTTGAATCGAATATTTGTGATTATTTGAATTTTTGTGTTTCTAATTGGTAGCGAGAGGAGTGGTGAGCCTCATAATCGAGTGTAGTTAAAAGCTCTCAAAGTGTGTACAAAGTAACTACTTTTACTAATCACTATATTCTCGGTGATTTAAGTATTACTTTGAAAATGTAACATGTCAAGTAACTAAGAGGCGTAAAAGGCATAAGTAATANAATATAAAGGAAACGTCTCCGAAGCACAAAAAAAATGTTGACAAGTCAATAGAATCCNATAATAAAGTTTTTTCCGGCGAATACCACAGACGATTTAACGATGAGCTGTATGAGCTTTATAACTATATAGACATAGTGCAGCAAATTAAAATCCAGCGGATAGGATACGCTGGCTAGGTCATGTCGTTCGAATGGACTCCGACGATCCAGCTCCGGAAGTATTCACCTCGGAACCGGATGGCGGTTGCAGCGAAACGAGTTTCTTATTAAGTACATAAACTTGCTGCTCAAAGTCAAAATTGTGTAGATTTTTGCGATTTATAAAAATAAATTTTTTTAAACTAAATTTAAAAAAAAGTAAATAAATTTTCGTGCATATCNTTTATAACTATATAGACATAGTGCAGCAAATTAAAATCCAGCGGATAGGTAACGCTGGCTAGGTCATGTCGTTCGAATGTACTGCGACGATCCAGCTCTGGAAGTATTCACCTCAGAACGAACGGTATGGCGGTAGCAGCGAAACGAGTTTCTTATTAAGTACATAAACTTGCTGCTCAAAGTCAAAATTGTGTAGATTTTTGCGATGTATAAAAATACATTTTTTTAAACTAAATTTAAAAAAAAGTAAATAAATTTTCGTGCATATCCCTACTTTCAAGTAAAATAAAATAAAAGGGTGTCCGATGATGTTGACATTTTAACACAATAGAAAGAATCCTCTCCATTCTGGAAGTTTTGTCTTACGAATTCCTTTTTGAATATTCTTGAGCTATCCTTTTAAGGTTGCTCGTTATCCGTGGCATAATTTAAGTAAAATAGTTTTCCACACAGTTTTTTGATATCTTCTGTCCCCGCCATGAAATATGTGTATTGCTTCCTAATGAAGCGTACAAAGTCTCATTTGCTTTTGTTGTATTGTGTTTATTGGTTGATAGATAAGTGGAATGAAGCATAATTCACCAGGGGTTAAGCATCACCCAGTTGTTCATTTGGTTATTGTGATTATGGTTAGGAAAATATTTAAGTCCTCGAGGGTATCTCACCATTAAATGAGGTCCTTGGCAGTTGGGTTTTACAACTGACCTCTCTGTATCCCAGCACTACCCACAACTTTCGATTGCTAGTAACGAAATCTAAAAGTGCCAGCTGAGGATCACTACTTGCCACATTGCTGTAGTCAAACAGTGGTCTTGATGCAGTAACTGCATTCGATTGGCCGGCAGAAATCAATCTCTTTTTGGAAGCTATTTCGGTTTACTGTTACTCGCTGGTGTCACCCGGTGAGATGGGGCCTTATCTTGCACGTCATTTAGGCGATTTTACTACTAGCTCTGTTATCTATGTTTTCCCGCACTAAACGCTCCATACGCTCCATAAACGTAATCAATCTTTTTCACGTGGAAATATAATTTGGGTTACCTAAAGTAATTTGAAGAATTTCTCTTCACCAAGAAATGGAGCAACTTGCGATGTACACCTACTCGAAAATCGTGCATCCATCAACTTAATTCGATCAGCAGTACACCGTGTCACTTTCTGTGCCACTGTGCAACTCTGCACACTTCTACATACGACATACTCTCTCTCTACATACTTCTATTTCGACTGCTTTGTGCGTTTTGCATTAAATTGAGTTATGGGAATTGTTTTCGACTTCATCTTGCCGTTACATTTCGATTCATTTTCATTGGCTTCAATTCTACTCTACTCAATTCTTACGTATAAGTCGTCGGTGGGACTACAAAACGTTCAATGTCACTTATGAGTTATAATGTTAAGAAGTAGAAGACTTTTCTAGCTGAACTCGTATACTACTCGCTCAAGTTAGCCAGACAAACTAAGACAGTTTTATTGTAACTTAGCGAAGGTAAAACGATTTCCAAGTGCCTTCATATACAGACGCGACAGATTTTTAAGCCACAAGTAGTAATAATTGACATAGAACGTTTTGCTGTATCACCGACGATATGTATTTATGTATGCCTGTTCACATACAGTTCGATTTGATGCCTTTCAATGACGTCCAGAAAACAAAGTACTAAGGAGTAACAATTTTTGTTTTTTTTTGTTTTTGTTTTTTTCTTTCTGTTTGCAAACGAGTACCTTCCATTCTATTACACACTACTTTCACTATTTCTCTGTTGGCTATTAAATTGGTTGTTTGAATTGGATTTTGAAAATTGCTGATATGCATTTAGTTTATGTTTCTAATCAGCGTTCGTAATACTTTGGAGATTTCGCAAGCAATTATGGTAACTGAATGGATTGCTGCTCCCGGTGCAATGAGTGAACGAATAAATGCAATGCATGTGCGTTGTATCGATGAATGTAGATTTTTGTATGGTTGTGTTGGTGAAAAACTTGTTAGCATGGAAGCGTAGATGGCTTCCTTTAGGTAAGCATTTATTTATGGTTACTATGTTAAACAATGTTATCATATTTTGCATACAAATAAAGGGTGACTAACAAAGGAAAAATCCTTATTTTATTTTATAAAAAAAAAAAGTGAGTAAGGGAGAGGGACCCAACAATCTTTATTATTATTGGACTTGGCCAAGATAGCTTGATCGGTTAGGGCGCTGTTACGCAGACGATCATATAATCTCTAGTCACCAATTGTTGTTGCTTCAGAACACAACCTTTGTCTCAAATGTACGGATCACTTTTTTCACCGGACCGTAACAGTTACAACTTATTGACTTTGACTTTCATTTAACTACTCCATAAATATCCGCTTTTTTCTGATTCCTATTTTATAAATCCAAAATAAAAATTATTTTTCATTTTTATCGAAATAATCTGCAAATAACTGTTATTTTTGATTTTTATCTTAGATAACAGTTATTGAAGAGTTTTATTTATATAAGTCATCAATATAAATCAGTCACTGACAGTTTTTTTTTGTTCATGCTTAAAAAGGTCATTTGTATAAGTCGTAGTAAACTTTGTTTCTCCAATTGTATTCTTAACTGCGAAAAGTTATAATGACTTTTCGACGTATGACTTAAAAATTAAATGTCGTTGACTGATTTTTATTGATGACTTTAATAACTAAAGGTCTTCAAAAACTGTTATCTAAGACATATAATATTAAAAAATCAAAATAAACAGTTATTTACAGCTTAGTTGGATAAAAATCAAAAATTATTGTTAATTAGGATTTATAAAATAAAAATCAAAAATAATTATTACTTTGTTAATTTTGCATAAAAATCTCTCTACGTAAGTCTATTCAACTTATTCACAATTCCATTATTCTTATAAAGTTGTATCCTTTTTTTGGCTAATCCTTTTCGCTCACCCTTTTTTATACGTATACGAGATTGCCAGCTTTAGTGTAGTCATTTTTCATATTGCCCTTGCTGCTTGTTTGTAAGTAGTGGTTGGAAATTGCGATATGTATCGAACATATGTATCTACCTATAAAAATGTACATACCTAAATATATATTTTGGTCTGTAATAAAATTATTAATTTCAATATTTTTCCTTCCATTGCAACTTATCCCATTTATTACATGAATAGTTACGCACAGTTTTGTTTGCATAACAATTTGTCATTATTTTGTCTGAATTTCGTTGAGTAAACCTCTGTATTTGTTACTGTGTGGCATAAGTCTTTTATTTTTAAATACATAGCTTACTCTTTAGATTATAATTGTTTTTACAAAACTACTGAGTGCATTTCGGGATTATTTTGAGCTATGGTAATAGTGGAATAAATTTTAATGGATAAAATTTCAAATTGTCGAAAAATGCAATTCATTTTTGTTTTATTTTTTTTTGATAACTAAACAGAACTTTTCGTTTGATAATAAATATCGTAGTTGAGTGAATGCATAGTTGAATAAAACTGTTGTAAAGAAAAAAAAACCTGTTTTTTATGACTAGATAAAGCATGTGTATGTATGTATGTAAATGCAAACCTACTGAAAATGAAAAGTAAAATATGCATTTAAACGTAATTTATGGAAGGGGCCATGAAAGAACAGTTTGATAATATTAACTATGCAGGAAAGCTTTTGTGATGCAAGTAAATATAGATATGTAATATTATGAAAAAAAAACGTTATGTGCGGATCTCACGCGAAACGCCCTTTTAAATTTAGTTCATAAATAACTACCTTCCAAATCGATTTCAATTGGTGCATATCTTTCAACACTTAATTTAACTTATTAAATAATTTCGATTTTAATTTATAAACCGGTGGCAACCATCTTCAAATACCTGGAAAATGTTCTATATGTTCAAATTATTTCTTTTTACACCCACGTTTTGATAGTTTACAAGTAACTTGTGCATAATTAAATTAAATTCGACTTTGCAAATAGATGGCAGCCCTCCACAAAATATTTTCGAACTTACACTTCTTAAAGCTCTTTCGTCCGTTACCCATGTTGTGATGCATATTTCAATTATCTAACTACCGCAATTCAAGTTGAATTTGATTTTTAAACAAATGTGGCAACCATCTTAAATATAGCTCGGAAATAAAGCCCTTTCAAATCCGGCTTGATTGATGCCTATCTTTTAATAATCCATTTAACTTATTAAATAATTTGAATTTAGTTTTTTTAACCGGTGGCAACCCTCTTTTTACACCTTAGAAATATTCGAAATATTGAGGCTGCGTTTCTTTATTCATTCCGGATAATCCCATTTCACAGCCAGAATAAACATAACATATCATCAGGAACGTTCTAAAGAATAAGTAAACAAAAAAGTTTATTCCAAACGTTCAGAATGAATAAAGAAATGCAGCCTGAATGTAAAGATTTCTTAGCACTTTTTCACTGACGCCCATATTTTATTATTTCATACAACTCTTGTATAAAAGTTAACTAAACACGACTTTTCAAACAGGTTGCCAACATCTTCGAAATATTTTCAAACTTAAACCTTTTTAAATATCTTTCATCTGACTTACAAGGTGAGCTTTATTTAACAACGGAAAAATAAAACTCATTTCATAAGTGTTATTTATTCAAGCAAATATAAAACTCAACAAGTAAGTATTATTTTACATACAGGCATACACAGAAATCATGAAATAATTCTTAAATTTTGAGGAAAACATAAAAATTATAAAGTTTAGATATGTTGCACAAATAAATAAATCTCTAAAAGACGAGGATTTTTATATAGTACACAATGCATAATATTTCTAAGCACTCCTTCATGTTGATTTATTTGAAACAATTTTGCACCCATAACAGTTATTTGCGATCCCTGCTCAAAAAACAAATTTGACAAGGGATGACGGAAAATCTTGCCAGAAGTTAAACAATAAAAAAATCATAATATGGAACCCCATGTCATCGACAACATTGCTGACTGTAACTAGGAGATAGGAAATTGTTAGAAGTTGAGAGAAGATGCCCGCAGGACGGTGTACTCTCATCTCGTTTGAGGTATTCGAGAGCGGGCTAACCCATTAATGGTGCTGGTGCTTAGATATGTATTTAAGACTTTTCTAAGTTGAAAAACTCAAGTCGAGCTGAATGTTTATCGAGGGCTAAGTGGTTCTGAATAGCGTCGGACAAACTTTACTCTCAGACCCGACCTTATACATAGATTTGGCCAGAATAATCTCTGCGTATTCTGCTGTAGAAGGTTGTCGAAGCGAAACCCATGATTTGTGGCCCTTAATGACATGCCGATCCTTAGAGTTGCTTTCGGAATTAAAGTACGTCATTATATTTTCTACAAAAGAGCTGTGAAAAGATCGAGATAGTCTCTTTTTAGGGCCTAGAAATCTGTCTACACCGACTTCGGATGATTTTCTTCTTTAAGTATAATGACAACGGTCTTTCAATTTATGCAGCGTTTAAAGAAGGCCTAAAGTATTATAGCAGACCGGAGGTTTTCGTAAATTTGGCGTGGGCATAAAATCAGCGTTTGAGGTAATAGCCAAGCTAACCTAATGGCCTTGAAAAACGCTCGTACCTTACAAAAAATAGTCCAGGAATCTATGGTGAGGCTGAAGTCCATCTCAAAGTGGCAGCAAGCTTGAATTCATTTAGGCACTGGGGCAGTTGGAATTCAAGGCAACGAATTGGCTGACGAATTAGCAAACTGCGGTTCTTTGGAGCATCCAATTGAACCGAAGCCAATTACGGGGCCCTGCTTTGGCTAAATGTTCATGAATCAAAGGATCTAATAGATAAAAATTTAATTATGAAGCCCAGAGAGTGTCTGAGCTACAAAAAGTATTAAACTCGAGTTTTTTTTTATTTCCTTGTACAAGTCTTGTAGAGTTTCCTCCAAAGCCTCTAATTAGCTGATAACACTTTGCTATTATTACTATCACTCAATGTTCTGCCGCCATTTGCCTAAACTTGCAGCGGAGGAAGGAGTGAAACTTTTAAAGGAGACATTGACTCAAACAGCGTGGGAAAGCTGCCCGCTTGTAGCCCTCATTTACCATCGCGATAACAGTTTCGTCATTTATAATCGATTTCATGAGTAGATGTCAATAATCACTCACTGAGACGTTTCGTTAAGTATTTCACTTTAAAATGCCAGAGTAAATGAGGATATGTCAATAAACATTCCGCGTTAAATTTTTAATGAACAGTTCGTCCATCGTTCCGGGATCGATGGGCATAAGTGTGCAGTGGCCTTTTTAAATACGACTTTCAGCACACACGCACCCACATATACATACGTATGGAAATACAAAACATGTTTGTTGACAAAGGAACTTAATTTTTAACCTTAAATTAATTCATGGCTCATCTCTTACCATGAGGCTTTCGTTGGCTTGCTGTCCAGTTTGGCAAAAATATGCGCTTGGAAGGATACACATACATAACAGCGTCCTACGTGCGCGCTTCGAAAAGTTAATGTCGCGAGTGTGTTGCTCTGCCTATATGTAAAATAGTTCAGTGGTTCAAAAAAAGTAAAGTCGGAACTTGAATGCTCTCATCTTTTATACCGTAAAAAGTATACACCTGTTTTTTATTTTGAAATCAAGCAGAATGTAGAGGTCGCCCAAAACGATTGAAGTGGTCCATTTTATATTTTTATGAGAAGCTGTTTTTCATGGCAGAAATACTCTCGGTGGTTTGCCATTGCCTGCCGAGGCAAATGGTAAAGAATTCTTGAAAATCAATATTTTTCGATGGGAGTGG
>NW_016178877.1:0-7585 GCF_001687245.7 Rhagoletis zephyria | reverse complement strand
CTTTGTTGCAATGTAAGTCTAACAGACTGTAAAAAATAAATAAATAAATCCCTTTTCGTTGGGCTCCAATTAGAAATTTTCCTACATGGAAAATATTTTTTTTTATTTTATAAAAATATATTTATATTACAGTTAGTTTTATTTCATTTTTTTATTTCATGAGAATCCAATTTCAAAGTTGACCAAAAACTGAATTTCTACAAAATTTTTTACTGTTTAAATACCTCTTTTAAAATGACTATTTCAGGTAACACAGCCTACCTTGTTTTTTTTTTAAATGCATATAAGTTAATAAATAGCACCTTGTATTTTGTTTCAAAAACTATCAAGTTAATAAATAATAATAATAATATAATAATATATTGGCGCTTACACATATGTTAGTGTTTGGCCGAGCTTCTCCTCCGACTTGTGGCGTGCGCCTTGATGTTGTCGCACAAAGCGGAGGGACCTACAGTTTTACGCCGACTCCGAACGGCGATTATATTTTTATGAGAAGCGGTTTTTCGTGGCAGAAATACAGTTGGAGGTTTGCCATTGCCTGCCGAGGGACGACCGCTGTTAAGAAAAAACCTTTTTCTATATTTTTGGGATGTTGCTTTGACCAGGGCTTGAACCCAGGTGCTGATGTGTGAAAGCGCGCACTGCTTACCACTACACCACAGAGGCCGACAATAAATAATACGTTGTTTTTCTGTTTCAAAAACTATTCATAAACAATTTAAATACTTTTTTGAAAATAACTATGTGAAATATATGGCTGACTTCCAAAACGTATCAATACAATTAGGGGATTCACAAGACGTGTTAACCGTCGTAAAATCTTAAGCTTAACACTTGTTTATGTAAAATAGCGGTTAAAATGGTTGGGGGGCTGGCTAATTATATATTCTTTATCAGTTTAACAGAATTTCGGTTTAGTTAGAAATCCCCTAAAACCATTTTAATTAAAAAAGATGTTAACCTTAAGATTTTACGACGGTTAACACGTCTTGTGAATCCCCTAAATGTTTGCAAACTGTTATACTGCGGTATTCAAACTGTTTGTATATGCAGAGTTGCGACACATTGCAACCAAATACATGCACATTTTGAATATTCCATAAAGCAATGAACAATTTTTCTGAATTTTCCATTTTTTAAACACAAATGGTAACCAATAACAAACGAAGCATCAACTTTGTTTCTGGTACACTGATTGATCTAGCGATGCGTTTCGATAACTTTTTGAATGCGTTTCGGAAAAGTAATCATTGTCATCATTTTGTAGTTCGGCGTTATAAGACATTATACTTTTTACGTATGCAAAGCAATTGACGTTTTGGAAGTTTGGGTAGGCTTGTTAACTGAAATATTCAGCTTTCAAAAAGGTATTTATTTAAGCAGTAGAAAATTTTGGTAGAAATTCCGTTTTTGTTCAATTTTGAAATTGGAATCCCATAAAATAAAAACCTAACATGTAATCGTATATATATATATAAATCTTGTGTCACGGTGTTGGTGGTCGAGCTCCTCCTAAACGACTCTACAGAACTTTGAAATTTTTTATGTACATATATATGGTAGGTATGAGAATCGGATGTAAACCACACCTCCCGTGGCACAAACCGAATTTTTCATACCTCTGGATGTGTTCATGGTATACTACTCGAACATGGAGAAAAATTTTGGTTATTGGAAAAGGGGGCGTGGCACCTCCCATACAAAGAACTTTTCATATTGCATATCTCCGGAAGTGTTCATGGTAGAGTACTGGAACTTGATATGTACAAGATGCATTAAATCAATCCCATACTCTTACAGAAAATTTGTGCTATTTGAAAGGGGCGTGGCTTTTTTTGAACGCACTGAAACTATTACACATCTTTGTATGCACAAACACTTTTGCTAGGTTATACAAGACGGCAATAAAAATATACCTTCTGACAATTACCAAACCGTAATATTAGAAGATAAATGCGTCACTGAAAATCATTAACGTGAACTCTTGCTGAAAATGTTGAACCAAAATTTTTCAATGCAAAAAAGTAATTTTGGCCGGGACGAAGTTCGCCGGGTCTGGTAGTATTAAAACATATATTTTTATATAATACAGAAAATATTTTCCATGTAGGAAATATATTTTTCTAATTTGAATTTCAAATATTATAAAAAGAATATAAGAATAAAAGTTGAAAATTTTTAATTTTTTTTTTTTAATTTTTGTGAACTCTACATAAAATGTGAAACTTTGATTCATAAAGTTTATATTATTGAATGAACTATATTTTCTTAAAAAAGTAAAGCAACAAATTCATGAAAATAATCCTGTATATTATATAAGAACAAGTGATAACCCCGATTAAATACGTCAGTAAGTTTTCATATTAAATTCAAATAAAAACAAGTATATTTTAAACAAAAAAATCTACTTCAATTTTGGAGTGCCGTTAATTCTTCGGAGCCAAACATAATTACTACAAATTTCACTTGCAGTAATTTCTACGTGGTAAGTGCTCCTCCATTGTTTGGTTTCATAGGGATTTGGATACCTTCCTCGTTGAAGTTGTAAAGAAAATTCGTTTAAGTGTTTTTTCGGTTAAGCGCACAAGTTTTTCGTGCAAAGAACAATGGGCAGCTAAGCAAAATATACTGTAAGCGTGAAAGAAATAAAACCTACTTCCATAAACTCTCTTAATATGCCAAATGAATTCCTTATGATTCACAATTATTAAGGTAGTTGAATGATAAGTTGTAAATTGGTATTTTGGGACACCACTTAAAAATGTAATTATAGACAAAATAATCTTCTCTAAAGTTAAAGCGGCTTATTAAAGTGCCTTTCAATGGGATATGTACTTGTCAAACAAGCTGCTTTTAACTTTAGAGCTGACTTTAATTTGATTATAACTACGGGCCCATGATCCAACCACACTCCAATCCAATTGGTTCATGCTACGGGACATAGTTTTCGGGTATCAGTAGCCTAATAGGTAAAAAAATAATTTCCTATTGAGAACAGTTGTGATTGCCAGTAACAATAAATAGTTGAGTTTTCTCAAACGCAACTTCAAAGTTGAGTAGTGAGCCTATGGCCACTTCTAATAATAATAAACGGAATGTTGCGTTATACTAAAGCCAAGCTTGCCTCTTAGCGGNTTTTTGTTATTGTACTCCTGCTATCACCTTATATAAATTCGCCTTGGTTTTCGGGTATCACTAGCCTAATAGGTAAAAAAATAATTTCCTATTGAGAACAGTTGTGATTGCCAGTAACAATAAATAGTTGAGTTTTCTCAGACGCAACTTCAAAGTTGAGTAGTGAGCCTAGGGCCACTTATAATAATAATAAACGGAATGTTGCGTTATACTAAAGCCAACCTTGCCTCTTAGCGGTTATGCCTTTGGATAACAGATATATTTAAATAAAGTAAACCTTA
This sequence comes from Rhagoletis zephyria, assembly GCF_001687245.7. NCBI lineage: Eukaryota > Metazoa > Arthropoda > Insecta > Diptera > Tephritidae > Rhagoletis > Rhagoletis zephyria. The sequence goes on along the minus strand of NW_016178877.1, from coordinate 4,166 downwards.
ACTGTTCCTATTAAATTATTGTGGCATACACATTTTCATCGATTCATTATTAAATGAAAAACAAATCAACTTCTATATAATATATGCCTAGATTCAGTCTAACAGTCATGAAACGCCGCACAATGTTACTAAAAATACATATGCGGAGCTGGGACTGTACTACCCGTCAAATTAATAAGTATGTACATATATAGTCGGAGTCCATAAAATCTNACTTCTATATAATATATGCCTAGATTCAGTCTAACAGTCATGAAACGCCGCACAATGTTACTAAAAATACATATGCGGAGCTGGGACTGTACTACCCGTCAAATTAATAAGTATGTACATATATAGTCAAGAGTCCATAAAATCGACTATATCTACTTACAAACAATTTTATCAACTGGGTCGTAGTCATCGTACTCAATAAAAGCAAAGCCACGCTTTTTGCCAGTCTCTTTATCAATTACAATGTTCACATCTGTTATTTGGCCATATTGTCCGAAATGATCGCGTAGACATTGTTCATCGTGGTCGTCTTTAAGTCCACCCACAAATAGTTTCTTAACCGTAGCACCGGCATGCGGGTTATCAATATCTTGACGTGGCACTGCACGTTTAGGTTCCACAACGCGGCCATCAATTTTATGTGGACGAGCATTTTGGGCATCATCAACCATGGTTGACCTCGAATAGGTGATGAATCCAAAACCACGTGATCGCTTGGTCCTAGGATCCTTCATAACCACCACATCAACTATCTTACCCCATTTTTCAAAATGCGATTTAAGACCATCATCAGTGGTACGGTAATCTAATCCACCAATAAACAATTTTCGCAAGCATTCGGGCTCATTGATATCCTCCTATAAATAAATAAAAAAAAATATATATGCACTTATTTGAATGGAAATCGATTTTATCTTTCACAGATACATACACATTGCAAACAAAATGGCGGACCTGGCACAACTTCTAGAAATTACTACTACCCACCCAAGCAAATCTACTTACGTCATTATAATTTCCATTGTGGTTGGAGTTGTCTTTTTGATTAGGCATTTTAACCATTTATATATATAAATTTATTTCAAAATTTTAACAATTATCCCTTTAATTACGTAAGCGAAAAAGCACAAGCTAACCACTCGAAGTTAAAAATCCGAATGAACATCCGTTCGTCTACTTTACAATATGGCTACCAACGAAACAGCATGAAATGAATAGAGTTACCAGCTTCAAAGGGAAAAACGAAGAATGAATGGGATCGCCATAGTTCGGGGTCTGCATCTGCCAAAACTTGCACCATGACATAAAGCTGCAGCCAGAATATTACTTTTTTTACTGTTACTCAAATTAACCAAGACGGGACCGAATTGTCCAATTTACTGTCTAAATCACTGTCTTCGAAAAATCAAAGACAGTGAGCGAACTGTGAATGTGTTAATGAAAAACTGTGTATGTATTGCTATTTTCCTAGCAAAACACAACCAAATACACGTTTATATAGCGAGCCGATTGCTCCAAGACGACACCCGCTTACAACCGCACCTAATTTTTACTCATCATTCAAGTAATTTCAAATAACGAATAAATATTTATTATTCATTTAAGTGACTTCAACATAACAAGGTAAAATCATTGAGAGGCAGTCTGACGTTTGCCAGCAATACAATTTAAATATTCAAAACTCAAACTCATACACACATTGGTTGCGTTCATAAGATATAGTTGTTTAGCTCATCTGCTACGAAACTGCTGGCAACTGTTGAACCCAACAATTACGACTTAGAAACGGCTTGATGAATATGCTGCCAAATGAACAGCTGATAAATGTAAACAAATGAAATTGCAACAAATAGAGATAGTTGCACCGATACTATTTAGAATTCAACGCTGAGCGGCCGCTTTTTCTCTTGCAAGCGAAATAGAGGCCCGTTGGGCCCTGTCACATGGTCAGTATTTATTGACTTGATGCAAGTATCGCGATATTTTAATTAGAAAATGAAAAACGAAAGCTATATAAAGAGGAAAATTACCAACAAAAAGTAAATAGTCTTCAAAGTATCCTCAAATAATCTTGAAAGATAACAAAGCGCGAAGTGAATCAAGTGACAAAATTACTGTCGGACTGTATACTTTGTAGTGAATTATTGTAATACGATATTGATTAACTACATAATACAAAAGGAGTAATAAAATGAAAAATTAATATTTAAATTCATCTATGTATGTCGTTTCAATCAAAAAGGTATAAGGTATTTTACTATTTCAATTTCTGTATTTCAATGATATGTTTTAGACCAATTGGAGAATTACATTGGAGTTCAAGTTGAGAACTAGCATTTTCTCAACTTGAGAAACAGTCCTTTTTTCATATAAAGAAAAAGGCCGTCGATGTTTTTGCAAAACCACCCATCGCCCATCGCCCAATTGCAAAACCGCCTATCCTACTGCACTCGAATTTTACAGGAGAGCGAAAAACGGTTTATTCTTTGAAGGCATTGTTTTGATAGGCGGTATTTTCTATAGCTATTATTTTACAAATCTGTTGTTTTAATAACGATTTAATGAATTTTAAGCATAAATCTAGACACCTGGGGCTCAGGGTCACCAAATCTCATTTTTGCCACAACGGCGATTTAGGTGGTTTTGCAAGTCGTCGATGGGCGGTTTTGCAAAAACATCGACGATGCTCCTTTTGTTGAAGACGCCATTTTCCTCCACTTAAGGTACTGTTTAGAAACAACGTTGGAGATTTGAGAAATATCTTAGTTCTCAACTTGACCTCAAGTTTAGCTCAAACCCAATTGTTTGTTGGGTTAGCTCAAGTGCTACGAAACTGCTGGGTACTGTTGAACCCAACAATTACCATGTTTATATGATGCTTCAATTCGTTCTAAGTCAAACCGTGTTATTTGGAGACACACATGTAAACACATTCTTAAATCGAATTGAAACTTTTAACCGTGCTACTATAAATCACATTTTGAATGCGAGTTAAGAGTTGTTGAATCGTGTTAAGAGTGCATATTAACACGGGATTTGAGCACACGGTTGTTTCATGCAACTCTGTATGAAGTAAAACATTTAAATAAATAAACCAAACTTGACAAGGGATGACGGAAATTCGTTCCAAAATAAAACATTTAAATAGTTCTTGAAATTACATTTAGACTAAGCTTTCCTAAAAAAATAATAGCTAATATCCTTTTTCATGGCTGTTTGGAACTTTAATTATTATTTTTTCCATGTTTATTATTTTCAAGAAATGACACATGTATTAACAGGGTCGCATCGGGATGAACTCTGTTTGGAAGCGTGTTCGATAGACTAATTTTTTTTGCTGCATATAAACACTTTCATTTCAAGCGAGCTACACTGGCACGAGTTAATTCGATACCGAGTTTGATGCCATATAAACAAGGTAAATGACTAGCAACGTGTTCATGTGATAAACATTAAATTCGGTCCGCCCATTCCGACGACCCAGTACGCGTAAAAGCACATTTAGCGTATTTAACTCTAAATGCTACCCTTAATGTACAGTTATCCATACAAAATTCTTCACCTAAATGCAACTCAATTTTTGCATTAAGAATCTGAATGCTAAAAGCAACCCTGTGATCTTCCAAAATTTCCACGATTCGNCAGCACCGACAAATGAATATATACACAAACAAATGTTCGGTTATGGTTAAAACAATTCATGTTTTTGTATAGAATTTTTGGTTTAAAATTTATTTTTTCCATTTCAGTAGGGTTTTTGCACATTATCTTCTGCGTGTGAATTGATCGAAATAGATACGGATCCGAGTAAGCGATTGGAACACGGTTGTTTGTCAAAAACATACGATTTTGAACTCGCCTAAATGTACATTGCTAAATGCGATAGCATGAATACTCTTCGAAAACATATGCTTGAAAGTGCTAAATGTTGAATTTTAAATGCAGCAAAAACGCTGCATAATAATATGAAACAAAATCAGCTGTAAAGGAAAGCCTCTACAAACCAATAAACAAACTGTCATCGAAATAAGATTAAAATTGAGATGGTCTTGTAAACAGCTACAATTTCATATAGAAATCGAGTGTCGAAATTGCGCAATTTCGGGCGCTTGGATACAGACCTTAACAAATAAATAATATTTAATAGAAATCTTTCTCGTGTCACCATCAAG
>NW_016178876.1:0-7585 GCF_001687245.7 Rhagoletis zephyria | reverse complement strand
AAGTACTTACTTTTTTATTTTCTATATTTTGGTTATTTGTTTTTATATGGTTATTAACTTTAATATCGTTGTTCGAGAATAGCTAAAAAAGACGACACAAAATTGATTCGAATATTTCAATCACACACAACGACTCTGACTACTTGCTAAGCAATGGTCGTTCGTTTTCTACAAAATCATAATTCACCGCCATTTGTCTAGCTTAAAGCACTGGAGTGAAACTGGCTGCCTTCATTGGAATCAAAGGGCTACTTAGGACCGCTCCCCTTCTGGTCCTTAACGTCATGCTTAATATACCGGCTGTCGACATAGCAGGTAAGGGGGTGCTTAAAAGATGGACACTGCGTGGCTAATGAACTGCCCAGAGGTGCCACCCTCGAGCCAGTATCACAAACAAAGGAATGAGTGGCAGTTCCCTTGAGTACTTTTGAAATTTTCTAGGAAAGATAAGCATCGTTTCAACTCAGCGAACAATACCCCGAACACTCTTTGTCGCAGCTGCATAGAGAACGACAACATTTCCTCTTAGCTGTCCAGCTTTTGGTGAACTGCGATTTACACACCTAGGTTCGTACGAAACNAACCTATGTATATTAACACAGTTCTTTCGCATTCTGTGCACTATTGTAACCGGTGGTTAAATTGCCAGCGTGTACCCAGAATCACGGTTATGAGGAGTTCAGCAAATTTATGTATGTAAAAATACAATTTGTCGTCCAAAATAGGGCTGTAAGATTCGCGCTCAATTATATACATATTTTGAAACAAAATAAAGAGCTGAACGGATAATGTTTTGCTTCGACGCATCGATGCCTCGATGTTATTTGAAAACTGATTATGTAACATTTATTAACTGAACATGAGAATCGATTTTCTTCAAATTTGGTTGTTTCTGCACTTTGCACTAAAAAATGTTTTATCAAATAGAAATTCTACTAGTCTCTTGCAAATTTTATAAGCTTTCGTTTAAAATTAATCAAAGTAAGAAAACTCCCGTTTTGAACCACTATTCGATGTACATTCTGATGCATCGAATGAAAGAAATGCATTTGTACACCCAGAAAAATATCAGCTAAAAATATTTCTCTCAACACAGAACGTGGCATCTATAACCAAATAATGTGCTAAGATAAACACATTTATTTGACGTAACTAAACTCTTTTCTCAGCGGCTTTAGGTGTCTGTAAAAAACATATCTCTCTTTATACAAAAAAAAAAAAAAAACAAATGTCGCATTCAACCAGTCACGCACAACTTCATCTTTTCTGCTTATTTGTTTTTGTTTTTATACAAAACTGGAGAATTAAAAAAATTCACACGAATATTTGCGTTTAAAGGCGCGTTTTTCATGTTACGCTTTGGCATTTCGCGATTGACATAAAATTCTTATTGCCAATTTCGCTGCTTCAAGCGATTGCTTATATGGTTGTTATTATATTTGTTGTCATTCACTGCCACTCGTTCGCCTAATCTTGTACGGCGCTATGTCGTGCTTTGCGTGGGCTCCCAGTCTCCTTTCAATTCTTAATTAATAAATGCGAATACTTTCAGAGTTTGCATTCGCAATCTGAAACAGTCGTTGGCTTTGCACTACCTCTCATATTCGTGTTCTTATCGGTGACACTTTGTAAAACTCATTAATTTTAAATGGAAATCAAAAACATATATGTAAACTCATGCAAACGTACATATGTATGTTGTATATGTATGTGAATAACATATCCCAGTCGACAAAAGCAGTTATGACGGNTAAATGGAAATCAAAAACATATATGTAAACTCATGCAAACGTACATATGTTGTATAAGTATGTGAATAACATATCCCAGTCGACAAAAGCAGTTATGACGCTTTGCTAGAGTACCATTCTTTTGGAAAATGTTGTATCAAAGTCTACTGTTTGGGCTTGCTCAGAGGTTGGTTTTCAAATAAATAATAAACTATCCGCTTTGAGAGATCAAAAATTTGTCAATAACACTTTCCCATCCGTCTTCAAGGGTTGGGACCAAGGCATATGGAACAGATTGTAGCTGATTTATTTATTTTTTAATGACATGCTGTCTAAAATATTAAATACTGTTAATTTTTATCATAAGAATTCTAGATTGTCAAAATTTGTATGAAAGGGGCCGATAAAAAACAAGCTTTTGAAACGTTCGTTTAACTCCGCAGCACAAATGGTGATTAGTGTGCCTTGCAATCGACGCAAACAAATTCACTAAGTCGCACCGATTTTTAGTTTTTTTATATCATTACTTCTTTTACTTTACTTTAATTTCAGTGATTATTTCACTTTACCCACTATGATATTTATTAAAAAAATCTCACTATTATTTCACATTTTAGATACCAGAAGCAACAATAAAATACACGTAAATGTTATTTCTGCTCTAAAGACTGGTTTTCACTATGTTATATTTTGACGCCAAAATTTGGCGACATATTTTCACAAAACCTTATCTCCTTTATCCATACCTTGACCGATGATATTATAGGCCAAAAACAAGCATATGGTCGATTTAGCAGCGCATGTACACGACTAAAGACCTATCCGGATCCAAATCAATCGATAAACCGCTTTTTAATCCCATTTGACAATGTGTTTTCACTTGTTTGACGACAAATGTGATTGAATTTGACATAGTGAAAATCGGCCTTAATGCTACTACCTGTATCATATGCCTTGTTTCCCAGTACGGCGTAGCTCAACCAATTATCGCAGGAAAATTAGATTATATTTTTACTTATGCAGCAACTAACTTCAAATTGATGTATAATCACCTAACAGCCTCATTGAGATAAACCAAATGCTTACACTTTTGATAGATATCTTTGCAAATAGTTCAATACTAGTTGTAAAATTATCAAGCTGTTGGCAGTTAACTATTTCAGCATGAAAAGTCATCTATAAAGGAAATATATTGACTTTACAATTTTGAGCTTACAATTGGTCGCGGCCAAGAATGTCCATGTTCAAATCTCATTAGGCGGAACATTTAATTTTTAATTTCTGATTTGCTTAATTATGAAACAGAATCTGTGAAGTGCAGAACGAAAGCGTAACCAAACGGCTGACTTTAAGTCAAATGCGTTTTAAAGTAGTTGAAATATTTAAAGTCAGATAAAATTGACTGATGCCTAGAACATCGCCATGTTAAAGGCAACTGTTCGCTCCAAGGAAGAAAGTCAGATATTCAACTAGTTGTGGTGTGTAAAAAGCAAGTTGAACATCGATATTTGAACTAGTTTCTTTCCGTACGGGGTTAGAACTATGCATTCGAAGGCCTTCTAAAACAGTCTCCAATGCGAACATTTATTTGTTCAGGGGCACTCTTCAAATCACCGACTGGGACTATGTGTGTAGGCTTAATAATTTGTATCCATATATATGTATATGGATTTATGTATTGCATGCTGCCGTCACTATTTACTCCTGGAGCAACTGCTTGGGCAGTAAATTTGTGGAAGCCTTCGAGTTCTAATAACAACATTGAGAACATTTTTGCGTAGATACGGCCATGGAAAGACATTTAAGTAAGTACGTAAATTTGTATAGCGATGGCAAAACATTCATCGTTTAGTTTAAGTGGTCACGATCGTTTTATATACGTACATATATGTACATACATACATATGCATATTTACTTATGTTATTAACAACAATTTATTGACTCTGGATGGTGTTATCTGTATCTGGTTACTATTAAATTGATGATAAATATCCACATTACACACATTTTGTAGATGCATCCTATCAAACACTTTTTTGTGTTGTTGTAACTATTACGCAAGCGATTAAATTACGCATAGATACATACATACATAGGTATGTGGGTACTAAAAATCAAGTTCACATTCTTGTCAGATCGTTTTTAATCAAAATATTTCAAAACATGGTAGAATTGTAGCCTGCTTAAAGTGAAACGTTTGCAAGTTTTTAATAAATCGTCAAAGCATAATTTCAAGCCTCGAATTTTCCACTTTCACAAAAACTTTTTGGGTTTAAACCCTACACACCTATAAGTACATGATACAAAAAANGCAGACCAAGACGAAGGCGCTGGACTGTTCCTTTTTTTTTTTTGTTAAATAGTCCGAAGAAGATGTAATTNATTTCAAGCCTCGAATTTTCCACTTTCACAAAAACTTTTTGGGTTTAAACCCTACACACCTATAAGTACATGATACAAAAAAGAAGGTAGTTTAATTACTACTATTTTTTGATTATAAAGCAGATTTTTGACATTTCTCCAGAAGTAAACATTAAGCATTGCTTTGCCACATTGGAATTTTTTGATAGGGGAGAATTTCTTTTAAATATTTGGGAGTAAAATTTACATACAAACAATAGTAAGTTGATATGTTCGATAATCAAATTTGAACGTTTTTCTGAAGCGTTTAAAAGATGCTTTGAATAATATCGATGTACAGAGATGAACAAATAAAATAAAATCTAGCTTTGAAACATTTATTTGTTAAAAAGCTGTTTTTCATTTTATTTAAAAAAAAAATAAATAAATTTACATAACAAAACTCTTTTGACGTAGAATACGTCTTACCTTAAGGTATGGGGGCTATGTTCAAATGTTGTAGTTGTAATTTTTAGAGCTTCACAAAAACGCTTATTGCACGAGAACTAATAAAGCGATTTTAAAGAAAAGTGTGGCGTTTCAAAGATAAAATTTCAAACCTGTCGACAGATTCATTTTTGTAAATAACCAATTCGGTTTCTGTCGTAAAAACAACGGTAAACATTGCCTTATTTTGGGGTCAATTTTGAGCCTTTAAAGTGCTCTAGCAACTTATTGTTGGCATATATAACTTTCATTTTCGGGATATAGGTTCTTTGGAGCAGTAGAAATATTATCGGGTACAAATTTTATATAAATTTAACAAATATTGAGCATTTTAAGGCAAAAAATTGTTGAAAAAATTTGCAAATTTTTTTCATTACCAAAATGCTCGAAAACCGCTCGAATGATTTTGTTTTTGTTTTCTTTAATCAAAAATTCAAGAGTTTTCCTTTCGTTTGGTATATGGGAAGTATTGGTTGATATCTTCTATATATGTTTATTTTATTCAAATATATGGGCATAAATGATTTTCCATACAAAATCACCTCGTCATCATTTTGCAAACACGTGCATATGTTGGAAGTGTGGGAAGGAGACAAAAAGTATGTATGCGTATGTAATGCGGCTTTTGATCAACAGAGGCGCGCTATTTATAACCTAATCGCAGCGTGTGTACATATGTAAATACATACATACGTACATATGTTGATTGCAGTTAATGTGGATCTGTTTCTATTCTTAGTGTGTGATTTCGTTTTTGACTTGGATATGCTCTTAACCATACCACGTATTCTACGTTTAAATATAGCGGCTGTATCTCCGATACAGCCTGCAGACCAAGACGAAGGCGCTGGACTGTTCCTTTTTTTTTTTTGTTAAATAGTCCGAAGAAGATGTAATTTTAGATATTTCGTCATTAAAGCATAGTCCGAAACCAGGATTCGGAGAAGGTTGAATGGTCTCATTGCGCTTACAATGAAAAGAGTGACAATTCAGAATTCTCCGGAAGTGAAGTATCTATAAGTAACACTGGATACAAAACTATAGTGGAAATCTAACGAGGAACACAAAACCTCTAAAGAATGGGCAGCATTTTGGCAATGTAAACTGGTCTTTAGTAAAACGTGGGGTGTGTCACCATGGGGAATCCTCTGGATTTATAACTCTATGTCCAGACCCATAATTAGCTATGCGTCAGTGGTATGGTGGAGCAGAGCGTGGGAAGTCTGCTTGCAAAACTTCAAAGAACTACTGCCGTGTGCGGTACGAAAGATTTCTCTACAACACGTGGCGTTTCTATTGATACACTGCTGCACTTACCGTTACTTTGTGCCTTCATACGTGGGGAAGCCTTAAAGACCACATGCAGACTAAAACAAAGCGGATGCTGGTATAACACTGAGTGCGGCGATGTGGAAATTACTGGCGCCAGAGATTTGAGCACTTGTGTCTTTTCAATGCTATAGGATAAATAGTACGTTTGCATTACATTTGTTGAAGAGATTCTATAATGTTGGGGTCTTTATCGGAGTTAATGGGGATAAGATTAACTTTTCTCTTGGCAAGTATGTTTCGGTCTTCCAGGCTGAGGTATTTGCAATCCTCAAGGATATGACTACGTGGTTGAAAATAGGTGGAGCGGTAGGAGTTTACGTGACGGCCAAGCTGCACTTAGCGCACTACTTACTTCCAGACTCTGAGCGCCAGTTCAATCGAGAGTTCCCCCTAACATCCATAACCAAGAATGATAGAATACAAGATTGCGCCGATCAGAGAGGATTTTTGAGAATAACTTTTGTGTGACGTCACACTGGTGCAATTGCGAGAGAGAAATGCCAAAACGTGAGCAAGAATGGAAGAAGAAGAAAAAATGTTACAAGAAAAATGTAAACAAGTTGCACCAGTGTGACGTCATGCAAACAACGATTCTGTCAAATTAGTTAAGAGAGGAATAGCGGTCTGAGATCGGCGCAACCTTTGTATACTCTCAATCGTGATCCATAACCATAATATTTATCACGTCAATTTTCATTATTGCGCATATCGAAGACAAATTTCCTTTTAATTTTGTAAATGTTTTTTTTTTTACAATAAATAAATGATTATTGAGGACTAGGTATGGCAGCACGAAGTGTCACAATCTGCTTAATTATCAATATGGCGTCCGAAAAGTGGCAATGAAACTACCTTCTTTTTTGTATCATGTATACATACGAGTACACATACTGAGAAAAAAATGACCCTGATTCTATTTGTTTCAAGCCAGAGCCCAAATCGCACACCGAGATCTAAAGCGATCAACTCAAAAAAATGTTGGGCGATTTTTTTGCATAAATCAATTTATAGGTCTTACATCCAATCAATGGAAATATTTTTTCCTTCGTGATTATATACATTGACTAAAAAGCTACTGTTATAGATATGTACCGGTTTTTGTATTAATTGTGTTGGTTCTGTACGATCCACAAACAGTTAGTTAGTTAGATCTATGTGTGTTATATGATTTTTCGCTAAAGGCCCTTTTGTTTACTTTAAACAGATTAATCTTTAGAGAATTTTTCGATTGAACACGATTTCGTTCTGCACTTCACAGATGCTTTTTTGCAATTAAGAAAATTCAAAAAAGTTTGTCTGAAAATACTTTTTTTGTTCAGAAATTTCTAATCGTTAACATAGAAATACGAAAAATTACACTGTTTAAAAAAATCATGTTACTTTTTTTAAGTGTACTACTATCTGGAAATTTCTTTCATTAAAAACTCACTAAAAATTCTTTGAAGTAGCTAAATAAATTTCTCTCGACACATGATTTTGCAATTAAGGTCGATGTTATACGGTGTTACACAATTTTAGAGGCGATTAGTTGAATCAAAATTTGGCTGCACCCCAACTTCATTGAACTAGATTATTTGAAAGGCCGTTCACACCAGGCGATTGTTGCCTTCAACTAAAAGTTGCTTGTAAAATCGCCTCATGCGAACACCGTATTATGCAGAAGTTTTGATTGGAT
>NW_016178875.1:0-7586 GCF_001687245.7 Rhagoletis zephyria | reverse complement strand
GAAAGGTACGTTTGCGGAGATCATTAATCAGACATACATATGACACATATTGAAATTGAATTCGCCGCTTATTTAACAGAACAATTGAGAGTGTGCTTAAAAGGCGCTCTACATATGAGAGCCTGGTTAAGAGAGAAAAATGTTTTGCAGACGCTATGGCAGTGTGCGTGTACGAGTACCTGTGTGTGCTGGTGTGTTTGTGAGCGGAAGGAAGAGCACAGCTAAAGGAATGCAAAGCTTAAATCACTTTTTTACTTGCAAAATAATGAAAATCGCAGCATATTTTTGCAGCCATCCATATGAAAAGTAGTTGAATTTAAATGAAAATTCATCACAAAATACAAGGTAATTAAAGATTTTTTTTTATGAGTAGAATTCGCTTCATCGTAAAATGATTTGAGGCTACACCTCCACACCCAGCCAGAGACAAAACTATTTTAGCAAAGAAAAGAAAAAAAGGGATTTCTTCTTGCATTTTACGAGCAAAGAGAAAAGTGCAAGAATGCAAGAATTTTTGCATTCAAAGCGGTGCAACTTGCCGGCGTACGATTGAAAGAGCAAAATTGTTTGTATCTCTTTATAAGATACATACATACATATTTACATACATACATATGTTATATGGCTGTAGTGTTGTGCTTATAACCCTGACAGGTTAAGGCCGAACATTCGTTTAGATGGGTTTGCTATAGAGACGAATGCAGAGGCTACTTAAAAAAAGGCAATTTCAAGCTAATTTTTTAAGTGAATTTGGTTACCTCAGCGCTGCAGCTGGTTATTCTTCTTCGTTTAATTAAATTTCAAGCGGCACATAGACAACCTACTACGCCTGCGCGCAATCTGGTTCTGTTTTGGGGCAATCGCTTTGAGCTTTGTACTTCGCCTCTAGATCGAATGCTCATTTGCAGGCTTCGCGGCGTGTGCCGATTAGGGGATTCCATTTCAAGGCCTTCTATGCCATATTTACTATCGTCTTCTTTGCGCAAAGTGTAGCCTATCTACTTCAGTTTCTATCTCCGCATAGTTAACAATTGCATTACTTGGTACTAAGTTTGCTGCCTCAGAACTTTTGAGAAAGTATTTAGATGATTCCATCTCATCGCCCTCTAAACAGCTGCGACAGTGAGGATAAGCAATTTACAGTGCAATTCTGACTAAGTAAGGTAGTTGCAGGGCTTTTCTAAGACAATTGAAGGATAGTAGGCAAGATAGTTTGAAAAAATTTGTTTATTCTGGAGCGAAGGTCTTACAAAAAAGGTTCCTTGCCACCTTTCATGGTGAAAAGCTCTTTTGACAGAAATCACATAAGCGCGTTTCAAATGTGCATACATACATATGTACATACATACATAAGTGTATATAATTTTGCTCGCGGTGCACCAACACTCGCGATGGTCGGATGAGCAAAGCACTGGCGTGCCATTCGAGACAATCGAGGTTCGCGTTTCGAAGCGCATTTTTAACCGACTTCCAAAAAAGGACGAAGTTATCAGTTCGTCGGAATATTTTTTTTATATTTCTTTTTTTATATGAGAATTGAAGTCGGTTTTTTTTGCTAAAAATTACTTGTTTAACTAAACTTTTTATTTAATTTTCTTTTAGTTTTTAGATTTTGTTGTTTTAAAAAGAAAAATATATATATCGCTAAATTTGAGAACGTGCCAAGTCCATTTTTTTCAAAACTTAGTTTTTGATGCAGAATGTCAGGTAATATGAAACTACACTTTCACAAAATTTTGGAAAATCACATATTTTTTTTACTCTTTCAATGAATTATTATTTTTTTTAATTTAATTTACTTTTACTTAGTTTTTAAATTTAATTAAGCAATTTTTTTTATGTAATTTAATTATTTTAGGAACTTATTGACTTTATTTTTTATTTTTTTATATAGTTAAACGAAAATAATGTTTAGATTTTATTACTTTTGCCTTCGACTGTTTTGATTGAAATTTTTTTATTTAAATTTTTTAAATTGTTTAACAAAATAGTTTTTTATTTAATTTCGTAAAATTTTTAGGAACTTGATATTTTTTTTTAAATTTACTTATGTATGTTTTCTTTTATTTTAAATGTTAGATTATTTGGTTTAAAAAAAGTTTTTCTTAAGATTTCATTTAATTTTTGAAACTTGTTCTAATTAACTTTTTAAATACTTTTCTCTTTTTTAATTAAATTTTCTTTTAATTTCATTTAATTTTTAAAAATCATTTTATTTATTTTTTGTTTTCGTTAAGACTATGTTTTTATTAAATTTTATTTAAGATTTCAGATTATAGTTTTTAGATTTTATTGTTTAACAAAAAATACTTATATACATATATATAAATATATTAATTTCATTTAAGTTTTGGACAATTATTTTGTTGTTCTGTTCCATTTAATTATTATTTTTTCTCTTTAAATAATAATTATTTTTTTACTTGTAGTTTTTGTTTTAAAAAGAAAAATATTTTTTTTTATTTAATTTTTAGAAAATTTTTCCAATACATACATAAGTATGAATGCACATGAATACATACTTCCCTCTTATTATTACTCGCCCCATATATGTAATTACTAAAAAAACTATTAACTTAGCATTGGCAATGAACAAAAATGCTGGTACAACATGTACATACATACACATATGTATATAAAAAAATTTAGGAAAATCAAACATTTAAAACATATTCCATATTAGTCATGCTTGCAGCCACGTGCGCATATATGTAAAGGCATATAAGCACAAACTTACATTTACAACGAGACATTGAGACGACAAGTTGCGTCATTCGCTGTCTAGAAAATGCAATTTTTCCAGCTGAAATGCGCATGTCTCTCTCTCATTAAATACACAATTTTTATGGTTAGATTGTTCTTCAAATCAGTGTTGCCGACATTTAACGATAAAAGTGTCTGAAAAAAAAAGTAATTGGAAATAGTATCCAACTGAAAAATTTTAGAATTTGTATACAAAGACATGGGAAAGAAGCTCGACCATGGGCAAAAATTTGTTATTCTGAATACTTGGGTAATAAGCCACTAAAAATGTTCAAAAGTGCATATATTTAATAGGAACGGTGAGTCATAAAAAGTTATTAAAAATAAATGTTAAATTTGGAGACATTTTCCTCCTATGTACATCTTTGAACCATAAGCATAGATGGATGTACCATCGTTGTTTCATTCTTCTGTACAGGTTTGGGCACGCTGCACTAAATTTTTATTGCACTGAGAATTTATTTACCACTATACGTGTAGTGGCAGTGAAATTTGAAATACATTAGCACTAAGTGCATAGTGGTAGTGAATACAATTTGTGGTAGTGATTTTTTTTTTTTTAAGTGCATTACAATCAAGTACATAGTGGTAGTCTAGGATTCGTTTCACTGCCCCTACGCACTTAGTGGAAATGCATTTTAAATGTCGCTTACATCTCGCACTACCACTAACCATATAGCGAGAACCAATTTTGGACTAGTTATGGCCCATTTCGGGACTATTTCAAGAATATTATAGGACTACTTCAGTACAATTTTGGGACTAGTTCAGGAATATTTAGTGGTAGTTCCAAACTCTTCACGAAATGATTCTGAAATGGTCCTGAATTACACAGGCCGACAAAATTTAACCAACATTCAGACCCAGAAACAAGACTATGTATATATTTCCGAAGGTTTATGATGCGCTGAATCCAAATCTGGCCACAGAATTGCGAGACCGCTCACCACTCGGTTTTTAAAAAGGGTTTCACTTGTTTAAAAAAATCTAATTAAATTTTGGCGTTTTGACACCATGCGGNGACCACGCCTTTTTTCAATTACATTTTTTTTTTGTAATGTTTATTATTCCCAGGTTCTTAAGATTTTTAGAAATTAAAATATTATTGTGATTTTTAAGGGTCGTATGAACGGAATCCTGCGTACAAACATACCATTGAGCATTTCATATGAAAACTCATAGAATTTTTATCTACATAGTTACATACATACATACACAAAATAAAATCTGATAATCTCTTAACAAATAACAACGTTTCACAGAATTTCAGCTAAGTACCTTTCTTGGCAGCTGTAATCATATTTTTTGTGTGTGTTAGAACTGGCCCAAAATTTATTCCACTTTCTTCGCGTCGATCTAAGTGGCCCCAGATCTGCGTTTCACCAAAAACGCTTGTGTTTGACTCGTGGATGAGATAGCAGAGAAGATAATATGAAGGAGTTGGACAGAACAAAATGTTTCTCCGTCTGATTTCGGCTTTTGGTCAATCTGCACATAAATATGCAAAACTCTATAAAGGTTTCTCCTCCATCAAACTTTTATATCTACTAAGCACACTTATATACATTTTCCGAAAAAGAAATCTATCTTACTTACGAGTACTCTTATTCAATCAATTTATTAATATATTCCTAGTATTCTTCAACATTTAATTTATTCATTGTTAAATCATCTGAATAACATCAATCAGCATCGATTGATTTCTTAGAAGCAAATATATGTATGTATGTATGTATGTATGTTATATGTACATATGTAACGTTAATATCACAGTAAAATCTCATTAGACTGCCGCTTGGCTGTTCAGCTTAACTAATGGTCCGTCCTTGTTATGCACCATTTACCAGCGGAAATACATAAATAAATAAGAAAATAATATCGCATAGGCGCAGACACCGTTGGCTATTAATAAATCAATATCATCAACATAATAATCTATATACATATGTATGTGCGTATGTATGTATGTGCATAGTCTGGTCATCGTTGTCATTGATCGATTGATTTCACGCGAATCGAAAATAAGAAAACCCCCTTCTATTTAAGCAACGTAAACGCCATCAACTTCCTGTTGCCATAACACTCATACGCCATGTAAAACCAATGCTATTGAACATATTTACATACATACATACATACATATGTAGGCATGTGTAAAAATCACGCGACAAATATATGTAATTGTAGATGGAATTCAAAAAAAAAAAGAGTTAAAAAGTAATGAATGCCTCGTTAAAGTAGTGCAAAAAAAAAAATCAATATGAAAAAGTCGTCTAGACAGCCAACGATTGAGTGGAAATCAAAACCGCGTGAGCAAATTAATAAACGAATTGACGTGCATCTAAATATTCGAACCATAATTGGTTGACTTACTAAGCGACGGTATTTAGGTCTTATAAGCAAAAAAAATAAAAATAAAAATAAAAAAAATATCTAAATATGGCCTGCTGATTTTCGCTATACATAACTGATTTTGTGTGTGTGTGTGTGTGTGTGTTTAATGAGCGTTGCGAGGTGTGCGATTACATTTCTATTAGTGTGAGAGTTTCTAAGTAAATTCAGACTTCAGTCAGACACGCTTAATTAACATCTTATCACTATGTGCGCATACTGCCTCAGACCACAGACAGCGGATTTAAATTTAATAATATCGAAAGCGTTGACAAGAACAACAAACGTCGGTGGCCTTTGGGCCATTTTCACACATTTTCGATGACGACAATCACAGCCGTGTGTTGGTAATTTGATTATCAATATTCTGTGTTACTAAGTTAGAGTTCTGCCGTGGGCGCGTTTTAAGTGGTTCTATAGAACTTGAATGATTGTTAAGAAAGTTTTTTGTACTCGTAAATATACTCGTAAATATATTAAGTTTGGTTTTTTAATTTCTTCTTCGAACTTAACAGTGACTCTAGTGATCACGTGTTGACTTTTTCTTAAATATTCACAATGTTTTTTCAAATTACACTTTTTGGTTGTTATTTTTTTATATAAATGTTGCCCTAGCTTTAACCAAAAACCATATAAATCAAAGATTCAAGTATTAAACAAAAATTAGGAAAATTCAACAAAAAATCACTCAAAAATTTAGAGCGCAAAGTGACAGATTTCTTAAGGAGAATGTGCAAATTCAAGCTGGAAAAAATTTTGCCAGCAAGAATTTGCAATTAAGAAAAACATATGATTGTGGCACATGGTTGGGTTTTTTGTCGACGATAATTTGAATAAACAAGTTCGTTAAATTTACAAATTTTAGAACCGATTTTAAAATGAAAAATGAAAGTTAACACTTGTTTACTTAATTAATTTAGTTAATTCCAATGATTTGAAAGGTACTCGGCTGAAAAAATCTGTATTCGTAATTGGAATTGGATTCTGTTTTTTGCCACTTTGAAAGAATTTTAACAACTCTATAAAAATGTATTATGTTTGAAATGCAACCGTGGACACCATGTTTGAATTCCTGCAAATTCGCGTTCGTGCAGAAATTTGCAAGTTTGCGTACTTGAGAGAGAATGGGATAATTTTTTCTTACTCTCTTATATTGAGAGTGATTTTCGACGAACAAACCTATTGTTTTCCCAGAGAGTTTGACTTTACATAGAAATTTTTGGTCTTAAATTTTCATTTTGACGCATTTCAGTGTTAGTTCTTTTTAAATTAATTTAATTTTTATAATTTTCCATACAACAAAAAAAAACAATAGAAAAAGTCAGGAATTAAAATGTGGAATTTTTTACTAATTAAATGTTTATTTTGGGTTTTTGGAATTTAAATACGTTCTCAACAACAACAAAAAATACATATGTGTACATAGTGCTTGAAAATATCCATTTTTTTCCTTACCTTAAACCTTTAAGTGTAACATAACAGTTATTGATGAAAAGCGACATGGAAAAATTCACTATGAACTAAATGTTCTACATACCCATCGATTTTTTTTTTCACCGACACTCAAATTTGAAAATAAATTGTTATTTGCAATTTTTATGCAAAATTAAAAAAAAATAACAATTATTTTTTATTTTTATATTTTGAATAAGTAAAATTTAAAATAACAATAATTTTTAATTTTATATTATATGCCTTAGATAACAGTTATTGAAGACTTTTATTAATAAAAGTATTCAGATAAAAATTAAAAATAATTGTTATTTTGGATTTATAAAATAAAAGTCAGAAATAACGGTTATTTAAGGAGTAATTGATAAAGGTCGAAAAATAATTGTTAAAGAGCGATTTTTTAAATAAAAGCACGGCCTTCTTTAGAAAAAATATATTCGTCTAAAATAAAAATAACCGAAATTGGCCCAGTTTTTAGGACTTTTCGGATTAAAAAAAAATATCTTTCATTTTATGTAACACTGCTTGACATACAAATTTTCTCCGCGATAAGGCTAACAGCCATTTCTAACAGATTTGTGATCGCTTAATCAAAAACGGGAACATATATATTTGAGTTTTAAGAAAATAAGGCAAATACCAAAATCGGCTAATTTTTTTTTGCAAAACGGCTAACAAATCGGCTGCCGGCTAAACCGAATTTGCTCCAACTGTTTGCTATCGCAAGCGGCTAAATCTAGCCGGAAAACGGCTAAAGTGACAACAGTGGTGTCGTCTCTTTACAAGCTAGCTCGGCGCGAGTTCATTAAGTAGTAAAGAAACACCTTTTTCAAGATCAATTTACTAGCTACACCGCACAAAAATCCACAGTAAATGTTCACAAAAATATAGGCGGCAATATGAGCAAATACAAAAAGTTTGCCCACCTACATACATATGTATATTCTACCTTATCCTCAGTGGTACGTACATATGTTTGT
>NW_016178874.1:0-7587 GCF_001687245.7 Rhagoletis zephyria | reverse complement strand
AAAAAAAAAAGTAGAATAAACAAGACTAAATGACATAATTAAACAGTAAAATAGAAGAGCATAAAAAGAGATTAAGTAAAATATTCAATTAAAACGAAATAAGGTAAAATAAAACAAACGAAACAATTAATAAAATGCAACATAGGGAAGATCCACCAGTTCTGAAATTAGAAAAAACTTTCCTTTGACACCGTCTTTCTCTAACGCATGAGTCAGCACGGTAGCCCACTGTGTTTAAAAAAAAATTAATCAAGAAACCAGTTTGCCAATTGTTTCTACATACATACATGTGTGTATATTTTTCTGCAAGAATTATTTTCTTCCACGTGTTTCCCGACATGGAAATAACCACTTGATTTTCGCACATACATACAAACATTCATAAATACCTACTTATTTATTTATTTCCATATTTTCATATGCTAATTAAGTAGTTTGTCAGTTAAAGAACTAATCATGTGATATAAGCTGATATGTAGAGGTGTAAATACATATGTACATATATATATATTCGAGTGTACACCCAAGTGTTTATGTTAGATCCAATATGCCAATCCCTAAGCATCTAACTTTTTAGATAAATACAGTAAAAGGCATGATCAAAAGTAAATATGTAATATGTAGTGATGTAGACATTTACTCGTACATACATATGTACCTACATATGTATGTACGAATATACTTAGAGGTATGTAAATATCTATGCACATAATTCAATTAACTTTAACTTGCCACTCACCAAGTTGGTAATCTGACATTCAATTAACAATTAACTGTTTGTTCGCAGAATAATATTAAAATAAGAATTTATTATGCATTTATGTACATAATACTGCGAATTGCCAATGAAAGGCGCTAAATCTTGAGCTTTCTAATATTCTGTTGCGATTTCAAGAAAGCGAAACGACCGGCCTGTTTAAGCGATTATAGTGCTAATGTGGAGGAAGGTTTCAGTGGTATATACATACATACTTACATAGTTCTATTGCGAATGCGTAATAAATTCTTCTTAGTTATTATTTTATACTTTTTTACAACCCACACGCTCCCAATCTATTCTTGTAACTTTTTTTTAGTGCTTTTATTTATTTTTCATTTATTTATTTACTATCCATTATAATCTCTCGCAACTTTGTATTATATGTTTAAAAATTAGCGCTTTAAATTTTATGTACAAAAAATTTCGATTTGCAAATTTTTGTATTGACCATAGCAATGTTCGAAGTAATTCATCGATCGCATTACTGAATAATTAGCATAGTGTCAATCAATTTTCTATGAATATCCAGCAAAGTACCATTTATTGGCAAAGTGCGAATTGGAAAAGCACGCAGAACTTGGCAATGATAGAACTTGGCTTTAATAATTTCCTTCATTACGTGATATGCATGCGGCAGTGGAGAAACGACAATACTCCTCTTGGGAAAGCTACTGCTGCACGCAGATTACTGCAGCGGAACTTATACCTTCAGAGAGACAGCAAGGATGGTAGGAGTCCTTCAAAAGACCAAACCACTAAAATGGGCTCACTCAAGAGGCCTGATGGTTCCTTCTAAGACAAAACGTTGGACTCTTTCAGTTCATTTAGATACTGATTTTCCTGGAAAACGGAAGATAGTTATACATTTCCACTCTCGACAAGAGAGGGAGAGAGTGTCAGAAACAGAGTTTCAAGGTATAAATGGTTTGGTGCCAAAACTGTGGAGAGTGAGGATGCTATTGAATCGTTTGACAGCTTAAAATCACTCGGTTGACTGCGTCGCGAGCACTTGGTTGCATAAAACAATCGTGAAGACTAGTTGAAAACGCCTATATCCTTAAAGCTGTCAAGAATGATTATATTAAAAAACTCAGACCTTTTAGCAAGATGTCCTTCCGGCTCACATTGTATCATCTGTCTTTGCATCAACATGCCTATTAGATGTACATTGGTGGGTCTTTAGAATTCACTCACAAGGTGGTCAAAATGTCATGAGCGGAGTTCATATGGGCTGGGTGCTTGGTAATTGATTCATTATTTTTCAACCTTAACGGATCGAATATGCATCTACGCCCAGACCTTGCAGACGATGTGACCTATCTCATTAAAGGTCCATCGCTCAGTTTTTTGCAGGATGGGGCAAAAAAAAGACATTGAGTAAGATTGCCACAGGGCTGCGTTTCTTTATACATTCTGGATAATCCCATTTCACATCCAGAATAAACAGAATGCGATTGAAATATACGTTAACATATCATCAGGAACGTTCTAAAGAATAAGTAAACAAAAAAGTTTATTCCAAACATTCAGAATGGATAAAGAAATGCCGCCTAGGTATAATGAAAATTGTCTGTCTGCTAACCCAGCCAAGACTAGTGTTGTGCTGTTCACTAGAAGACAGAGGTTGGATGGTTTAAATCCAATCACACTTATAGCAGCGAATATTTAGATTTCTTCTAAAGTAAAGTATTTAGGCGTAGTTCAATATTGTGAACTTAGAAAAAAAAAAATAGAAAAAAAAAAAAAATAGGGAAATCGACCAAATATTATAATAAATTTAAGCAGAAAAAAATGACGAAAATATGACAGACGGGAACATTTTCCACCGGTTTCTGAAAAAAAATAAATTGACAATACTTGCGGCTTTTAACGTAACCTCATATACGAATTTATGGTATTCTTGCGGCGTTAGGTGGGGTTAGGTGTTAAGTGTTAATATAATATACATAAATTCATATATTCATCGGTGCACTTTTTATGGCATTTTTAAGACATTTTTGAGGTTAGGTTTTATATGGGAGGTATGCTTTAAAATAAATCGATCACGCCAATTTTTCGTTATTTTTTCTTGATTTATGTCCATAAATGTAACCGTACGGTCTACGCCGATTCCTTTCAATTTTCTAAATTTCCAAAAAAAGGATAGAGCTGTACCACTGTGCCCAACCACAACGATTTGTTAGAAAGGTTNTTTTTTTTTTTTTTTTTGTATTGCTTCTTCAAAGATGCTTCACAACTTTTAACCGTTTTTCAACTTGCGCTTCACTTTTATACGCGTCAACCGCCGTTTGCAAATTTTAAAAATTAACTGAAAATCTTATTATCCCGCTGAAAGTTTTTATATTTTCCGTGTTTTAAAGTCAGTCAGAAATACCGTCGTTCGTTCCGCAGCTGTTCGCCAGCAGAGACAGCGCAAGCAGTGAAGGCAGTGACGGCGTTGGTGGGGCAATTGGGGCACTTGGAACGTATGTATGTACATTCGTAACGATCATTGAGCGTAGATTGCTACTGTTCTGATCGCTTGAAAGCACTTTTCATTCGGTCGTTCTCTCTCGGCCGAGCGAGCGAGCGAGCGGTCAGTAGCTCGCTAATTTTGGCAAATTATGTACTCGTATGACGGTTGCGGCAGCGAATGCCACTGTTAGCGGCTTTACTTTTACTGATAAAAAATTGTATATGTACATACAACAAAAACAAAAAAGGGGTAGAAAAAACAGCAAGCAGCAAGTAAAAGCAAAGTTGAAACTGAGCAGAGAAAAAAATTTAATAAAAAATAAACAAATGTTATAACAACGAGTTAATTACCTAATATGACAACAAGAATCGCCCGAACTGGAGCTGATTTTACAATGCGGCTGCTGTGAGAATCAAAAAACAAAAAACGGCAAGCTCAGTCTGGTAAGTTTTTGTTGGGTGCGGTGAGGCGTAGAGGGCGACAGGTGTTATTGGTCATTGTTTGGCCTTTTGTTTTGTCTCGCAGTTTTTTTGCTTTTGTTTCAATTGGCTCTTTGCATTTTGCAATCGACTGCCCAGTCGTTTGTGCTTTTTGCCATCAATAAATTGTAACTGCCTCCGCCGCCGCCGCCGCTGCTATTTCCAAAGTCTGATTTCAAATGTCAACGTTCAGACGTTTGGAAAGAACGGGTTCTTGCTGGCGTTTAGCGAACAGCTGTGCATCACGCGCTTCTGGAATTTGTTGTTCTGTTTCTTTATATCGCAAAACGGATTTGAGTAGCCAGTTGATGTTTCAAGATCAGAGTATGCATCTCATTGCGAATGCTCGTTAGTTTTTGGACTTTCTGCGCCAGCAATGACTTTAGCCATACGTTTCCGCACAAGAAAGATGTTCTCAATAGATCATTCCTATTTTGCGAATATATTGTGCGAAAAGCTGTGGAAGCTCATTAACGTAGGCAGTGTTTTGAATTTTCATTCACACCTAAGGCGAACTTTGCTTAGAATGTTTAGATTTTTTTTGAAACTAGCTTACCACACGGGCTTCGCTTTACCCTACAAGTTTCAAGCTGCCACTCTATCTATATGTACATAGATCGACGCTATGCTTCGTGAGGGTGAAATTACTTTGTCCTGACTGGTCACAATCGATTGCGATTCCACTTGCACCGGATAGGTGTGATCACAGATCGGAAAGCCGGCTCTGCCTTAAAGATGATGAAACTTCAGAGCATATTCTCTTGTCTCTTGTTCTGTTACACTCAAAAATTAACTAACTATGTTTTCTAAGTGAATTTTTTATTTTATTTTTTTATACGAATTTTGTTTGCGCTCTAACCAAATTAGTGAAAATCAAGAATTGAAGTGTACATAGCTTATACATATAGAAAAATTAAAAAAAAATTTCGTCGAAATTTCGAAATTTTCAAAAAATTTTTGGATATGCAGTTTTTTAGTCCATGGAATTTTAGTGTAATTAAAAATGTGCAGCGAAAAATTCCCGATGATTTTTTAATTTTTTTTTGTAACCAGTCGTTTGTGCCTTTTTCTGATATCGCTGATTTTTTTAATATTTTGCGAACAGTCATACTGTGTAATAGTCCATTTTATCCTTTTACTTAAGAATAATATTTAGGCAATTAAAAGCTCCTCAGAAATCCAGTGAAATGAGTTTGAATGCTCGCATTTTATCGATATGCATACATAAATACATACATATGTATGTATATAAGTATATACAAAGTTTGCATTAAAGCGTTCGAAAATTAATGCAACTAGTAGTTTAGACTTTTTCAAAGAAGTTTATAATATAAAGATAACTACAAAAAATATAGCGGGCACAAAAAGTTTTATTTTTCTCGTACAAAATACTTTAACAAAAATCTAGAAAAATTAAAACAAAATTTTTTTCTACCAATTTTGGTAATAATTTATCAAAGTGGTTACCCAGATCGGAGTTTCTAGCACATCACGAAGCTCGTGAAATATCGATTGCAAAGTTCCAGGACATATATACATACAAGTGAAGTTAAATAAAATCTTGTAAAAAGTAAAAAAACCTGGTAATCAAGGCTTCTTGGGGTTGCTGATTACGAGCCTGAATTCAGTTTTTAAAAATTCAAAATGCTGGATGGATTTTTCAAAAACTCTCAGATTTTTATGAAATTTGATTTAAAATTGTTTAAAACTTTCTTGAAATTCATGAAAATTTAATTTTTTTTTTTAAATCCGTCCTCCATATTGGATTCGCCATTTTGAATTTATGAAAACTGGTTTCAGTTTTGTAATCAGCAACACCAAAAATCCCTTGCCCACGAAGTGTAATAAAGTTAAAAAAATCACAAGGCAATATTCTACTGACCGATTTAGCATAAGGGTTGTTAAGGGTTATATTTCCCTATAGAAAACGTAAATGATGGAAAAAATGGCAAAATACCGGATCTTTTTAAATGGGTGCAAAAAAAATTGTATTTTGTCTGCCGGTGTAATAAAGCCACCCCAACACCACTTGGCTCCTTCGAATGAGCGATAATTAGTTGACTAAATTTTGGTGTAAGTCACACTTTATAAATTGTGTTTGGCTTCTTTTTTCACCCCACACTGAATCACCTGCTGAGGGTGCTATTAACACGATTTCCTACTGCTGTTATTATCAAATTTGTTTTCGTTTGCTTTGCAATATATGTAAGTACATATAACACTAGTGACTATAGTATCAGCACTATGTACCTTGTTACAGTGCCACAAATTAAGCCTCGTTTTCTATTCTATTTTTATTTTTTTTTGATAAACTATTTTAGTTCTGGTTCTGGTTTTGTTTATTTTTGCTCTTTTTTGCGCACATTTTTTCATGTTTGTGTTCTTTGTTTTTTGTTTGTTTTTGACATTTACATGATCGCCGCCGCCAGTACTCGTAGTTTCTTTCAATTAGTGTTAAGGTCAGCAGTTTGATATGCAAATTTAACTATCGCATAACGACCGACCGAATTTAAAAGCTCACAAAACTCACAGCTACAACCATGGAATTGTGCCCACAGATAAGCTCACATACATACCCACACTCAATTAAAGCCTTTCGACAACAAAAAAGTTAGCTGCTTGTAATCGTAATAATTTTCCATAAATCACTCAAGTGGAAAACTTTGTTATTTTGCCACTTTTACGCTACACAGCAAATATTTTCCGCGTTTTTTTTTCTTCGCTCATAAGCGTTCTTTTATAAATTAATTTTTTCCTTATTGTTGTTATTTCATAGTTTTTTTTTCCGTGCGCTTTTGTTTGATTTTGATTGCATAATTTTTTCATATTTATTTCAGGTTAAACTTTTTTTTTTTGCCAGCTAAGTGAATTCACAAATAAATCACGTAGGTAATCAGCAACATGGTGTTAATTTTTTTTTACAATGTTAGTCTGCAACAAAATTGGGGCAACAACAAAAACAACAACAACACACTTTGTAGTAGAAAAATATAATTTTTTGGCAAATAAAATGATTCAATGTCGATTGCAGCCAGATTATGAGTACACTGCAATCGGCTATTTCATTTCCAGGGGCAACGTAAAAATATGCACAAAAGTCACTTGATTATGCAATAAATATTACTTAAATATATATACAAAAGTATACTAGAAATGAAAAAATGTAGGAACGCTTTTTAGTTGCAGAATTAGTCAAAAAAATAAAAAATTTTGAAGGAAAAATAAAATATTTCAGGACTTACCACAATTATGGAGTTTAGGGGAGGATGTATAAGCCTCAGGGACGGAAAATAATCTTTAATTTTTAAATTTTAACAAAAAACTTGTTTGTACTCGTGTAATCTACCATCAATGATTTTTATTTTTCGAGTTTAATCGATAAAAATTAAAATAATAATTAATATTTGAGTTTTATTTTTTTGCTCAAAAGTAATTGTTACTACTTAATTTTTTTTCTTTAAAAAATAATGATTAAGCAGTCCAACAATGTTACTCAACACGAACAAACGCTAATAATTATGAAAGAGCATATCTGCCAGACCAACTTTGCCGTGTGCTAGTGCAGAGGGTCTTAGTTTTTTAAGGGGGGTTAAAGTTTTAGCATTTTGGCCGAAAGTGTAATTAATTTATCGAAAATGTAATTTATAAAACGACTTCAAATGAAATTTCCAGCCTCAATAGAATATAATAAGGATTTTTTAAAGTAAATTTTAACCCTCTAACGCTACTGAAACGGGCAATTAGGTTAACTTTTAACCTAATATTTATTGTTTAAGGTATTCATTTATATATTTTAAATGTTGTTTAGTTGAATAATAACAATAAATAAAATTCACCCTGTGCGGTATAGAAGGTTTAAAAATTGTGTTCCATACAAATCGATCCGCCCTAAT
>NW_016178873.1:0-7588 GCF_001687245.7 Rhagoletis zephyria | reverse complement strand
AATTAGCAAAACTTTTGTATAAAAGTGGATTTCAATCATTCAAATCTGCTCCCCAAAAAGAAAATGTTGCGTCCTACATATCTACATACATACATACATATATACACACGTGCATAAGTAGTATGTACTACCATGAAACAATTTGCCCAATTTTTCATTTTGATATTTCTGTACGTTAAAAATATTTTACATAAATACTCGTACAATATAAAACATCTTTAAGCGTTCATACACACGCAGAAGTATACATGTGCATACATATGTACATACATACATATGTATGTTTGCATAACATTATTTAATTTGAATGTAACGCACCGCAATATACCGTGAATACACACATGCGAGTATATGTACTGCTATGTATGTACATTAGGGTGGTCCAAAAATATTAAAGTTGGAATTTTAATGTGATTACCCCCTAGGATTGTTCTATATCGAAAAAATATACCTCTATTTTTTTTTTTTTTTTTTTTAATTAAAAAATATTTAGAGCACGCTCAAAGCGCTCAAAGTTTTTCACGTATTTTATATGGGAAAAAACAACTTTAACGTAGAAATGGTATAGAATACTTGAAATGAATGAATGAATTGAATATTTTTTGATCGGGAAACTCGGGTTCTCTTCAGGAAACTTTCAATAATAATACCCAATTGTTTATTCAACAATTTTTTACACTAACAATTACAATTTTTATTAGTCCCCTCATTGCATTTTTTGGGGTTTTTGGCGGATCTATAAATTATAGTTACTATGAAAAAATTTTTAAATAAACAAGTGGATATTATTATTGGGAATCTCCTGCAGCGAACTTTATAGTAAACGATGGCATTTATTTTTTATAGATTCTTCTTTCTCATATTACTAAAAAAAATCAATATCGACTAACCGAAATTATTCGACATACATACAAATTATTCGTAATACATACATATGCATATAATTTAACCAATGTTTTTTGAAAGCAAACAAATAGTTAGTCGAAAAATCGAAAATGAACCGTTAGTCGACTAGTTGCTTCTGGACGATTATTTAGTTAAAGTTAGTTAGTTTTAAACAAGTCGATTACAAAGATCTCAAACAGAAAGGTTAGCTTTAAAGACGGGGCAATTTTTCATGCAATCAGACCTTTCAAATGTGCTTTAAAGGTAAAATTTTTAATTTTTTTCTACTTTTTTGACCTAACATCAGCATGTAAAGAACATTAGCCCCGCTTTGATAACCCTAATGAAAGTTGCTGAGAAGATAACCATACGTCTGTGACAAGTATCATGGTTTGCCTGCCCCTCAACTTTGTGGTAATAAAGATTTTTTGGTTTTTTTTTTAAGATATGGAGTCTTTAAATATTTATTATTTAAATGTATTTTATTTGGATCTTCATTTCCAGAAAAAGTTAAAAATCATATGTAGGTTATCAAAGCATGAAAAGTAGATTTCTTTGCGCAATTACAGCGAGTATATGAGGTTAAAACTTTTTAAAAAGTTTCTTGCACACTATTTTCAGGCTTAAATTGCTTGCATGAAATTGGCTACTGTTTTTGGAGACTTTGTTTATTCGACTGCAAATATCAAAAGGAGAAACTCTTCCGAAAATTTAAAGCGATAATTTCTTAAAAACATTCACACTTTTGACCTTTCTTCCAAATGACCTTTTGCTTTATTTTCATAATAATAATAACCAGGGACGTAAACCGGATGAAAAATTTGGTCGGTTCGGTTCAGCGGTTCGAACCGTTTTCACACTTTTGGATCGGTTCGTCAAAGCGGTTTTTTTTTATCTTTGAACTCGGTGGGGGGGCTCGGTTCAGTTCAACGGTTCGGAAATCAAAAAAATAATGCGCAAGTGTCAAGTATCAAGTGCATGAGGTGGGATCGAAGTTCATCAGAAATGAAAAATAAGAATAAAAGTTGTTTTCACCAAGTTTAGATGATTGAATAAAGTTCCAGGTCTGCATTAGACCAAGTTAGTGAAAGTAAATGCGGTGCAAATTCCGCCAGATAGGAAAACAATTGATTGCCACCAGCATCCGTATAAGTTTGAACTACTGCTCAAAATTGCATTGTATTACTTATCTTAATCCATGGTTTTCGACATCGATGTAATTTTTTCGACAAAAAACGAAACTTATCTGGTAATTTTAAATAGATATGTATGAACTGCATATATTTTATTAGGGAAAAAGCTAAAAATTCGTCAAACAATTTCTCAAAAAGTTGGATTTCCCGCAATTTCTCATTTCCTGCCGCTAAATGGACTTCGAAAAAGACAGATTTGACGGGAAAAGAGCTAAATTGGCAGCCCTGGTCAAGTGCAATAACACGCAATGATAAGTGTAAAGTGTCTGTCAAATAAGATGTGTTGCCATTACATTTGTTATTGCCCTTTGGTAAACAAACATCGTATGTATTACCATATTTAACAAAAAGCAAAATGTGGGTAAATTTATCTATTTGAAAATTGGTTGAAACGAACCTTTGAAACCTTTAGGAAAAGTAGTTCGGTTTTCGGTTCGGATCAAACATTTGTGGAAAATTTCGGCTCGCTTAATGGTTCAGTTAATTGATAGAAAAAAACGGTTTTCCGGTTCAAAACCGGTTCACGTCCCTGATAATAACACTATGCAGGGAATGGATGGTAACAACCTCAATACTTTCCCCAATTAGAACTTTCATGCTTTCTTTCTTAAAATCTGTGCTAAAATATTTTTAAGGGTTTCAGTTCAAGGTTTGGTAACACTCATTTTAAAATCTTAACACCCTTTCTGCAAAATTTCCCAGTAGGTATATTTCATAACAATCGGTGAATTTTTTGTTGCATTTTAAATTTCTTTTATGTAAAACTGGGATATTTAAAAGATATCTAAACATAGAGTTGTCTTTGTTTCGTTAGGCCGATTTATATAGCCATTTAACGCACTGATTAAATAAATCTCAATAATCTAAGCTACTTGAACAATATTATCCTTAAGTTATGTTCACATATAAATATTAACTCAATCAAAGCTCGTTTTTTAATCACCACGTTTACACAGGCAAATCTCAGATTATTAGCCGTCAAATTTGTTGTGCTTGTTATTCTCACATCTCAGGGAAAAGTTGTGGTTCTTCTCTGCGTCACCGTGTGCACTTTTTTCTGCTATATTAAGCAATATAAATATATTTTAACTTAACATTTTTGTTTACTTTTACATTTGGCATTTCTCCTCTTCTTCGCAAAAACAATCGATAATACAAGGTTGGACACCGAAAAGTTATCGATTAAATCTGAGATTATTTTATAATTACAGATTAACAAGGGACGAATTTTATATGACTAAACTTTTTTTCTAATTACAATTTAGGGAGTTAAGCTCGAAAATGAGGATAATCTACTTATATGTAAACATAGTATTACCTTATATTTACATACATACATAGTATTAAGTGTATGACACTATGTACTTGCGAAATAGCAATAATAGTTTTAAAGTGTTTGAAACTCGAAACTTATGTAATCTTATTAATCTTTTTTTTTACAGGGAAGCGCTGCCGAGATTAGATAATTACAGAATATCAAAGCGTAATATGAAGAGGCCATCGATTGGCGAACTGCATGGCGAGCTGCAAGAACAGGTAAGCCAACAAAGCGTGTGAACTAATAAATTACAGTTTTTTTCTTCCTAATTCCTATTGTCAGTTATAATATTGATTTGGTTTAAAATCGGTATAATACTTTGCTGTTTCGAAGGAGAACAATTTAGTCTGCCTTCTCCCAAAATTTTTGTGGAACTGGTGGAGAAATCGGCCAAAGTCTCTTGGGCGGTTACAGTACCAAACAATAAGAATAAGGTCAGGTTTTTACAGCATTTTCACTCAAAATCTTAATCACCAAAATATGCTTGGGAATATATATTACTAGCTTGTGAACTAGTGCAAATCGCACACCATCTTCAAAAGAGTCACAACTCAAAATTTGGCATTTTTGAAATTATGCGCTAAAAATGTACACAGAGCTTTTATTTACCATAAAAGCTTCAAAGCTTGCAAAAAGTTCACAAAAACTAATTTTTTTAAATAGATTTCTTTGAAATCGTTTGAGTATGCAGTTTTGTAGCCCATTCAATTTTAATGCGCAAGGTTCAAGCCGTTTAAAATTACCGTTGATTTTTTTTTTTTTTGTCAATTTCTTCCATATAATAACGCATGAATAAATTTTATTTTTTATTGCAAAATCGCCCTATCTCAGTAAATGGTTTAAAAACGCTTTGTGCAAGATTTTAAACTTTTATTTATGTGGTTTCTGTTAAAGATGAAAGCATTTTATATAAAAATTAACATACTTATAAACCAACAAGTTGCCAGCAAAATCATTTTGAATTTTACTGCTATTATTTTACTCGCAGCTATATGTACTATGTATGTATATATGTAAGTATGTATCAATGTATACCTATGCAGGGACGCATACGGGGAAAATTGTTTAGGGTAGTGGTACACATCTAAAGTTAAACCACCAAAAAATAACGAAAATTCGCTACAAATAATACTATTTTTCAAATTGTTTGTTCTCACACATACATTGCATGAATGTAATGCAAGTACATTAAATAAAATTAAAATTAAAATATAAAATGTATAATACTTAAACTTTTTAAGGTTTCATAAATTGCATTTTGTATTTACATGAAATTAACAAAGAATTCAAAGAAATTTTAAATAAAAAATCTTATAATAAAAATTGTTAAACCAGAATTTTATTAAAACTAGATAAAATAGTTCCAAAAAAGTTTGTTGTTCCTCGATTTTTCAGCAAATTTTTCTATAATTCATTCCACTGTAGGAGTAAAGTGGTTTTTTTTGCGGCATGGAGTTTTGATGTTCAAACCCCCCATCCCCCCTTGGCTACGCCAATGTTCCTATGTATACATTATGTACATTCGAATATCTTGAGCTGTTTATACCAGTAAAGTCCGGTAATCCTCATAACATTGGCCAGGCTGTGTCCACTTAAACGATTGCCAATTGCACTTCAGTTTATTTCGATTAATTAATGATTTTGTGTTTCTTATATATGTATGAATATTTACTTATACACATGTATGTGTGTATCTACATACATACTATGTACTTACATAGATATACATCTATATATAGTGTCAGTATGATTGACCTACACGCATAAAAAAAATAAATATATCAATGAAAATAGCGATATCAGCATTTTAATGCACCTCACTGCTAGTTTCGATATTATTGATGTAAATCTTATAGATATAGCTTTTTTTATAACAAGATAGATTTCGCTTTTTTTATAACAAGTATTCAACTTTCGTTAGTTTTTAAATACATTTTGCTTAAGTCTTTCCAAGAGTCCTTTTCATTTGTTTTTTGTTTTTCTCTTTTACAAGAAACCAAATCTACGGTAATTGGTGTTGAAGTCACTAAGAGAAATTTAGAATTAAATAGTGAGTTTAAATCTATATACATATAATAAAATTGTAACAGGCCGATGTCTGTACATTATAGGTATTGAAAGAAAAATTAATATGAGGGGTCTTTATTAGAGCAAAAGAAGCCCAATCAAGAATTTTTAGAATTTTTGTCTGTCTGTTTCTCTGTGTGTATGTTTGTACGCGCATCACTCGAAAACTAATGCATGGAATTGAATGTACTTTTCACCTAGGTAGGTCTCACTTAAAATATAGAAAGAAAAAAATTAGACAGTTGCCACCTGTTTGCAAATTGCAGTTTAAGTAAATTGATAAGATAATGTATGTAAGTATTGCAATATGGCTCGCAAAAGAAAGGGGCTTAAGAAGGTTTACAGCCGAAAATATTTTTGTGGAGATTGTCACATGTTTGAAAATTTTAATTTCATTTCATTGTTAAGCTAAATTAAATATTGCAATATGGGCATCACACTGAAGAGGCTTAGGAAAGTTTACTGCCGGAAAACAAGGAGTGCTGCCACCTGTTTGAAAATTTGTATTTAATTAAATTGATAAAATAAATGAAATACTACAATGCGGGTATCAAACAACACAAAAATACTTTTCAGGCGCAGTGAAACACGGCGGGTATTTGTTAGGTTTTTTTTTTTATAAAAATCTTTATATTTAAACAGTAGCTTCGTAAATTGTTACAAGTTAACATTTACTGACGTTTGACATCAATAAATATACATAGTTTAAAAATAATTTATTTCAACAAAAAAGGCCATAAACAAATCATTTACTCAACGCTAAGTTGTCTGAGGATAACAACAATGCAATAGTGTCGTAAAATATGTAAAACAATGACAGCTGTCGCCACACCAGTTGCATTTGCTACGACTCTCACTCCCTTTAGCATTGCCGCGAATAACGTGTTTACAACTCTAAAAACATGCGTGCATATGTATATATGTATGTACATGGGGCATTCCAGCCCGATTCGGATAGCATGTGACTTTTGCATAACCGATTTTCTGATAACTTTTTATGTTACTCGTATAGTATCGAATGGGAGAAGATTTCCTGATTTCTTTTTAATTCTGGCCGTTTTCGAGATATCGATTTTTGAAAACAAAACTTTTTTTTAAATACATATAAGTTTTGGAAAAATGGCCGATTGGGTGCACTTTTTAACCGACTTCAAAAAAAGAAGCAGGTATCAATTCATCGAATACTTTTTTATGTATAACTTTGAACCTCGGTCAAACCGATTTCGATAATTCTTTTTTTTTATCGAAAAGATTTAGATCCGAATCATAGGATCATGAAGAAATTAACAGCACTGCAAAGTTTTTATATGAGAATTGACCTCGGCTATGTTTTCTGCTTAAAAATTATTTTCATTTTTCATTTTCGAAACACCTTTGCAATTATAATAATTTTAAAATTTTTAATATCAAATGTCGATTTCCTAGCATGATAATGAGATAACAATGCAGTTTTTTTCCAATTTTCGAATAACGAAAAAGCTAACCAATTTTGTGCAACTCAACGCCTGACTGCGTCAAATCGACTCTAAAGTTAGTTGCAGGTATTTTGACAGATACCACATTGAAAGTTGTTATCAAAAACTGCAACTCGTATGAGTGTCCAATTGTTTGATCAAACTTTAAGGAAAACGATAACAATTGATTGCGCGAAAGTGATTAATCGTAGCGTATTTAGTACTTCCCTAGCGTATTGCATCCCACTGTAATTATGCTGAGTATTTCTTCCTCTACAATGAATTGACGCAGTCAGAGATCTTGGCACTTAAAAATTGGAAAAAAATAGATGCCATTGTTGTCCCATTATCGGACTAGCTTTTTAAGTTGTGGAGTGAGTGATAATTTGTTAGAAAGAATGTTTAAGAAAATCGATAAGTACATGCTTTACATGAAAAATTTTACAGAAATGGGGTTTTGAAAATTTTTTTCGATTGCATGTCCCATCGGCCCATTTTTCGCTAATTTATGGGTGTTTTAAAAAGGAAATCGGCGAGCCTTCTCTTAGTTGGTACTATAATATAAAAAGTTATGAAACAATCTGAGATGTAGTGATTGTCAAAATTGTTCGTTTGTTTTGTTCTGATCAGCAAAGAGTGTATAATTTGTTAGTCTAGTTTTTTTTTTTTTT
>NW_016178872.1:2630-7589 GCF_001687245.7 Rhagoletis zephyria | reverse complement strand
AGCGCTTTGCTTAAATGACAGTTTATATGTGTGTGCGTAAACTATGCACAAAGGTGTGTGTGTGTTCTCATTCCGTTCGTGGACGGCAAGCTGTAGTAAAAGTGACATAATGATGAAACTTACCGCATAACATCACACCTTATGGGATTTCCGCGCGCCATGTGTTTGGTCGCTCGGTTGCTTGAACGCTTTGAGACTGTAGTAAATGTGTATTATTTGACATTTATGAATGTGCATGAGTGCTGCATGCATATTAGACACATACGGACATGAATGAAATTCTTAGCATCCTGCCTACACTTACTTATTGTACAGGCATACATGTGCGTATATTCTGCAAATAGTTTCTTAGCAGGTAGCTTAGTGTTGTCCTTAAATTATCACCATTATGGGGCACCTTTTTTTTGTTCTACTGTTCTACATACAAATTAAAAACATCTAAGAAAATTTCAAAGTTTTAAATAAGTTGGAGCGCTCGCTACGAGGGTTTGAAAAAAATTATAATTTTTTAATTGCAAAAATTCGACAAAATTTTGTCTTTGACCAGCTTTAATTCAATAATGTGTCAAATTTATCAGACTTCAATTAAAAATTTTGTCAAATTTCGCCTATTTCTTTTTTTTTATTTTAATTTTTTCATACCCTGGGTGCGACTACTAAAAATTTATTTATAACTAGTAAATGCCCGGCGTGATTCACTATGCCTTAAAAGTATTTTTGTGTTGTTTTATACCCGTATTGTATATATTTTATCAATTTAATTAAATACAGTTTTTCAAACAGTTGGCAGCCCTCCTCAAAAATGCTTTCGGCAGTAAGCTTTCCTAAACCTCTTCAGTTTGATACCCATATTGCAATATTTAATTCATCTTGTCAATAAAATTAAATTAAATTAAATTAAAATTCTCAAATATGGGGCAACCTCCACAGAAATATTTTCAGCTTCAAGCCCCCTTAAACGTCTTTCTTTGGCAGCCTTATTGCAATCTTTACTTTATCTTATCAACTTACTTAAACTGCAATCTTCAAACAGGTGGCAACTCTCTAATTCTTTTTCTTTCTATATTTTAAGTTAGACCTCTGGCAAAACATAGGTGAAAACTGCATTCAATTTCATGCAAAGTGCCCCATACAAAATTTGATTGCTGATATTTTAAGGACCACCCTAGGGTAGCTCGTTTACTTTTTATATATGTAGTTATTTATGTTTCACTCAGCGAACGTATTTACCTATTTAACTTACACTTTCTTTTAACGTGCTGCAGCTGACACACTTTTAGAAAAGTCTTAAATACGTAAGTATGTATGTACGTAAAGTTGCTGCACATAAGATTGAATTTGAAATGCCAAATTTATGCTGTCTTTAGGTACAAATTTAACATTTTCTTAAACTGTTTATTGTTGTGGGACTCTTCGATACTGCTCAGGGTAAGTAGTTCTAGGTTTTTATGACTTACCCAGTTATTTTGAGATTGCTGAATTTTTCGCCCATCACTTAACAATTATTTTGGCACTTTTTGGGGTTTCTTCAGCATTCGTGTGAAGAGTTTTTTCCTGGTTAGTTTCTTACCTATACACAGATTTTACAGCAATTGCTAGGACTGGCAGGCGTTTTCAGAAAGCTTTGAGAATTGTCACAGTTTTTCGAAACAATAATACTTTTGCAGAATTTATTGGGAAGAATGCAGGCTTTCTTGGGCTAATTTTCGAGATTTCTAGGGTTTTTAAGTGTTTTAGGAGACTTTTTGAAATTTTCGAAATCATTGGGTAGGGGTCTTTGTATATTTATTAAAAATTGGCATATGAAGATTATTTGAGAACTTGTTATTTTATGCATTTCGGGAAATTTTCAGCGTTAATCGGGTTTTTTTCGGCACGTTTCGAGTTGTTTTTCGGCCTTTTCAAGGTTTGCAGGACTTTTCAGGATTTTTAGTAAGAATTTCGACTTTTATTCGGAGTAATTCGGAATTATCTAGATTGTTTTAGGTACTTTTCGGGTTTTAAATTTTTTTCGGAGACTTAATCAAGCTTTTTGTCTTTTTTTAGCATTCAATTTTTTTCGGGACACTTTTGACTTTTATGGGTCTTCGGTTTACAGAATTTTTTTTAGAAGTTTTCGTGGTTTTTCGTAATTCCGTAATTTTGAAATTTTCTCTCTTGATTTTCATTGGAGCTTTTCAGGGATTTGTATAAGTCGTTACTTTCCTTAAATATTTTCAGTGGTTTTTGGATTTTTACGTTTTTTCAAACACTTCTTAGAATTACTCGGAAATCTTTGCAAATTTTTCTGGATATTTTGAAATATTTTGTAATAGTACACTA
Source organism: Rhagoletis zephyria (assembly GCF_001687245.7). NCBI lineage: Eukaryota > Metazoa > Arthropoda > Insecta > Diptera > Tephritidae > Rhagoletis > Rhagoletis zephyria. The sequence continues at coordinate 5,267 of NW_016178872.1, read as the reverse complement.
CATCTTCGGCGGTTATAGAATTTGTTTTTAATAACTACAGAAATTCGTTTTAAAAATTTTAAAAACACCCCACAATGTTTTTTAAATATTCGGAATATTTTGGTAAGATTATGAAAAATAACGGTTATGGCCTATGTTTTGTTTGCTGGGTATTTATATTTACTGATTTATTTACTTATAAAAGCAACTTGTACTTTTGGAAGTTTTGTCGGGATTCTTCAAAAAGGCTTCGGTTATTTCGTTTTTATTTTTTTAGTTTTCAGAAACTTTTTGAGCTTTTCGGAGGAGCTAATTGTTTTTTTTTTGGTTATATATTTTAGGCTTTCAGTGCCTTGGTTTCTTTTCGGAATTTTTTGGCAGAGTTTCCAATGGTGAGTTCGAATCTTCTTTCCTTACTTTTCTGGAAATTTCCAGAAATTTTATAAAAGTGAATTTTAAAAGTAACGGTTTGCTTAAATCTTATTTTGAGAGTAAATACCCTTAACCATTGAACCTGCGACTTGCTGCGCAGTTGTATATATAACCCTGGGGCGCCACTCGAAACCAAAGACATTGCCGTCATTGCCTTCCATGGCTACGATCAATAAATCTGCAAACTTTGCTTCTGCCTTTGAAGTTCAACGTAGCAAATTAAGCGGCTTCTAGGAACTTATCGAGAAGGTGGCGTATTACGAAAATTTGCCATGACGATTCAGGCCACTTTGGTGTTGAGAAAACACTACAGCGACTTCAACGAGATTTCTGGTTCCATCGAATGCGACGCTACGTTAAGGGGTATATAGCCGTGTGCTTAGAATGCTGTACGTATAAAGCGCGAGGGAAGCCCGAGGGTCAGATGCACTTGGCAGAGATAAGTCCGATACCATTTCGAGCGGTGCATATAGACCACCTGGGACCATTTCCCAAAAGCAAAAAGGGAAATCAGTATATCATCGTTCTAGTGTGTGTTTTTTCTAAGTATACTATACTAAAAGCCGTACGTAATACAAAGTCCACACCGGTAATTACCTTGTTACAAGAGGTAATGTCTACATTTGGTCAACCGGTTCAAATCACCACGGATCGCGGGACTGCGTTCACCTCTAAAGAGATGGAGACGTTTTTGCAAGCACACGGTATACGACATGTTAAAATTGCAGTGAGGACACCAAGAGGCAACGGCCAAGCCGAAAGGGTAAACAAAACTATATTACCTGCCATACGTGCGATGATGAGTAGTACGAAAGATTGGGACGCTACATTTCCCACATTACAATGGAGTCTTAACTCACAACCTAATGCTACAACGAAAGTAAACCCAAATGATATAGTTTTACATTACAATTTGCGCGACTATAGTCAAAACAGATTGATCCAATCAATCCACGACGACCCAGAGCCGGAAGACAGTGGTAAGCGTTATGACGTGTTCGACAAGGCCAAAGCAAATATCGACGCAGAGAGATTTAAGTGGCAACAGCGGTACAACGAACGGCATCAACAACCACAGCGTTATCAGGAAGGCGATCTCGTGATGATCACCGTAGTTCCAGCGGCCACAGGAGAATCGCATAAGCTAGATGCTAAATATAAGGGATAGTATGTCGTTACGAAGGTGTTAGACTATGATCGATACATTGTGGAAGATTTACCAGATGCACCTATTACGCAACGGAAGTACTACGGCATAATATCCAGCGATCAAATGAGGCGGTGGTGTCAACTCTGCCCAGAACACGAAGACGAAAGTTNTTGGCAGAGATAAGTCCGATACCATTTCGAGCGGTGCATATAGACCACCTGGGACCATTTCCCAAAAGCAAAAAGGGAAATCAGTATATCATCGTTCTAGTGTGTGTTTTTTCTAAGTATACTATCTTAAAAGCCGTACGGAATACAAAGTCCACACCGGTAATTACCTTGTTACTAGAGGTAATGTCTGCATTTGGTCAACCGGTTCAAATCACCACGGATCGCGGGACAGCGTTCACCTCTAAAGAGATGGAGACGTTTTTGCAAGCACACGGTATATGACATGTTAAAATTGCAGTGAGGACAANGTTAAAATTGCAGTGAGGACACCAAGAGGCAACGGCCAAGCCGAAAGGGTAAACAAAACTATATTACCTGCCATACGTGCGATGATGAGTAGTACGAAAGATTGGGACACTACACTGCCCACATTACAATGGAGTCTTAATTCACAACCTAATGCTACAACGAAAGTAAACCCAAATGATATAGTTTTCCATTACAATTTGCGCGACTATAGTCAAAACAGATTGATCCAATCAATCCACGACGACCCAGAGCCGGAAGACAGTGGTAAGCGTTATGACGTGTTCGCCAAGGCCAAAGCAAATATCGACGCAGAGAGATTTAAGTGGCAACAGCGGTACAACGAACGACATCAACAACCACAGCGTTATCAGTAAGGCGATCTCGTGATGATCACCGTAGTTCCAGCGGCCACAGGAGAATCGCATAAGCTAGATGCTAAGTATAAGGGACCGTATGTCGTTACGAAGGTATTAGACTATGATCGATACATTGTGGAAGATTTACCAGATGCACCTATTACGCAACGGAAGTACTGCGGCATAATATCCAGCGATCAAATGAGGCGGTGGTGTCAACTCAGCCCAGAACACGAAGACG
>NW_016178872.1:0-2573 GCF_001687245.7 Rhagoletis zephyria | reverse complement strand
GCACTGTCATTCAGTCCGTTTACGATGTAGGAGTTTATAGACTCCTCGTCTACATCTCCACGTCTGCCGATGGCTAACATATCGTAAAAATACTCGATGAGAGGCTCATTAATCTTGCGTCGTCGTGCTGCCAACTCTCGGTGAATGTCAGCTGACGATACGGTATATGGAAAATCTCGTAGCAAGATTTGGACGAACTCTTGCCAAGATCCAAATACGGGCTGTGCGTCCAACCACGTCTTGGCAACTCCTTTCAACTTATGTTGAACCGCGAGAAGCACTATTTCCTTTTTCCATTTGTAAACTTGTTGCAATTGTTCAACTTTAATAACAAATTGTTGTGCCGTCATGACTTTCCGCAACGGGTCGAACTCCGGAAGAACTCCTACCACTTCCGTGATTGTATGTGTGTGAGACCGTTGTGTTGGTCGGTCTTGATACGATAAAGGTTCAGGAGCCCGCGCTCCATTCTCCGTTGCTGCCAACGCTCCTGCTTGCTCATCGTCTGCGCTATCTTGTGTCGTCAATGCCGGCTTTAGCGAAACTTCTATTGCTTTCACTGAATTTGCTAAACTTAACACAAGCTCCTGAAGTTGGCTGAACGGTTGTTCCCAAGGCTCCACTGTTGGTAATTCTTGTACCTCTACCTCGTCTGTACCAAGGGCTGCCATCAGTGCGGCCACCTTATGTGCTTTATTTCCAGTAACCGACACATCATTTTCTCGCAATAACGTGTTCAATTGCGCTACACTCAAATTGGCTAATTTTACCATAATTTTGTCTGTAACGTTGTCGTTTTGAGCGTTTGTGTGCGATCCGTTCTCCGTCGTTGGTTCCTTAACACGCTGTTCCCTAGATGTCGTTGTTCTGCGGAATACGTTGAGATGCTCTGCGTCGTTCTCCGTTGTATTCGCCATTGGTCGTATCAACACTCGTTGCAGTTCTCTATCCCGTTAAACTTTTGTAAACGTGCTCGATCCCCTTCTGATTCTGTCAAGGATAAATGCCGATCTTCGGTTTAAGTTGTATATTCAAGCAAAGGTTACATAAGAACCCGAGAAAAGTTAAAAAGAAACTGATATATTCAGAAAAGAAATTTATTATTCAATTGACAACGATCGACTGTGCCTGCTAGATCACCTGCCTTTTACAAGTGATTTTGGAATTTTCGACAGCTTTTGATACTGTTGCCACACCTCCCTGCTAGAAGACAGTGAATCCCTTTATAGGAATCTTACTTTCTTATTCCTAACAAGTGCAGAAGGGCCTGTCCACACTTGGGATGAAAAACTGCCGGAAAACCGCAAAGGAGGGAGGAAACTGGCGAAGTTTTTTGGTCTCGGCCCAAACCGACAAACGGTTGTAGTTCCAAGTAAAAAGAAGAAGAATATTCCTAACAGAGCCCTGCTTTTAAGTAGGTCCTGAGAATTTTTTGGTCTTTCTATACGGCTCTGTGTGGCTTCACCTCTTATTGGCTTTTGGTCGGTAACTTTCGGCAATTCTGCTTTTAATAGTTCCCTTCTTCTTGTGGCCTTATTGAAGAGAGGAGAATGTCTGCATTGGCGCCTGGCTATATAAACAAATATTAACCACTTCCTTTACGTGGTACCTAAGATGCAAGTTATCTCACTAAAGGCTGCTAGCACTTGTAAGCTTCTGGCCAGGAATTTCATTGAAGCAGCTCACCTAATAAACAAATCTAGACAGACTTACGATTGAGACCACATTCAACAACTACCGGTCTCGGCGTTGTATATATCAAGATATCATGACTATCTTCTAGAACCATTGTCCTGTGAATGTCGTCATTGGAGCTCAAAACAATCAGCTTCAGCTGTCTTGGCAGACCCACCTTTATGGTTTTGATATTGTTGCAAGATAAACTCCTGCTTGAAACTCAACGAATCCTATTGGCCATTGGTCTAAGTCGCACGCTTTCTTTTGGAGCATAATCCGGCTGTCAAATGGCACTGGGACTTAAAGGGCACTTCGCATTTCTCGTTTCCTTAACTTTTTCTTTGAGACATGAACACCGTTTTTTTGCGTGATTTCTTAAGGACATAGCCTGTTCTTCTAGCACACCTATTCCATCACGGCATCCCTACCACAACTACGACGAATGCAACAGTTTGTTCGAGGCGCATTCCACTTTCTGAAACTAAGGCCAATCTGAAAACAATAACTTCAAAATCTAGACTAAGTAAGGTTAAATTCTTGTGAGAGGATGTCTTCCTCCGGATTGTTTCGCAGTTTAGCATTTCAACTTTTTCTTTTAAGTAATTTAATAATGCCTCTCAAATTTACATACATACATACATATATACAAACAATAAGAAGACACAAGACTTGCAGATGAGGTGAGGAAATATATCTTACAAGTTTTCCACAACGCTGGAGAGATAATTGTGGTCAGCAAATATATTTGTGCGGTGGTTGACAATAACCATTGCATTGCATTGTTTCACATCGGGAAAGTATGTAGTAGGCGGGTGTCTGTGGTGGATGTTGGGATTTCAAATTACAACAAGCCATTTATAACTTACAAGTTGCAAGCTGCACAAGTTACTACTACT
>NW_016178870.1:0-7593 GCF_001687245.7 Rhagoletis zephyria | reverse complement strand
TCGCAGTTTGCTTTGTTTACGATTTTCTCGCTACCTCAACTCGAGATAATACTATTGCCTTTATGAGTTGCGCTTAAAAGTAGCCCATTAAGCTTATCTTTATGAGGCGCAATAAAATTGGTTTCACATGGACTTAAAGTGGTTTGAGGGTGTTTATTTTTGTTGTTATGCAATATTGTTGCAATGTGTATATATGGTGAACTATGGAACATGCGTTTTATATGCTTGTATCTAACACTGTTGCAAATTGAATCGATACTAATACTCAAATGCTCAGAAATTTAGATATATTCTCGTTAGCTTGCCACTTCGTTGTTATTACCGTCTTTGTAGCTGTAAGGAAATAAAGTCCACAGGAATGTTGAAGTATTTTTTACAAAAATTGTAGCGAGTTTAAAGAGAAGACGTTCACTCGGGCGCACACAAACGGAATATAAAAAGAAAGTAATTTAGTGAAATTTGTTTATCAAGGTGTATGTACAGGGACGTTGCAACCGGAAGGAAAAAAGCGAGCGGCCGTCTCCATGATTTTGAAACGGTGGGTGGGGAAGTATAGTCATTGCCCGTCTTAACGTATGAATACATGCGTAAGATCGAGGTCATAGCCGGCACTCATAAAATCAGCAGTCTCTCATAGTAAAAAAAAAACATTACAACTACTTATCAGTGAACCAGGAGTCATCACGTCGGAAAGAAAATTACTAATAAAAGGATATTTGGATGTTCTTTTCTTTAACCTGAGTATCGAAATTTTGAATAGCTTGCTTGGGCTCTTCAGAATCCTATCTTAGCAGCCACGGGTGCGGAAAAGAACTCCGTTTTGATGCAGAATACGATAGACATTTTTGGAATGGCTATGGACGATCCTGACAACTTCGATCTCTAATAATATTCTGAGTGTAGAATAAAGAACATTTTTCGCCGCTTGGAACAAATTAATTCTCCTATGCCAGCAGTGGGATTATAAACTAAAGATCGATAATGAAAAGTCAAGAGGGTATACAATTATATAACCAACTGAAATAGTGCATACAATAACGTTAAAAAAATAAAACAATGTGTCACTTCATAATAGAATTTACTTTGCTATGATTGTAATCATTATAACTTTGACAATTTGAAGTCATTGGAAAATATACTTCTTGATGCATACAAAGGGTTTGTACCTGACGAAGGGAAATTGAAAACGAATCTACGACTTTTGAATTGCCTACATCTGTGCTCAGCCGCATGTATTGCAAAACATGCCAGAAACACCTACAGCGCTGGAATAGCCAACCAGTGTTGCTGTTTTGCGACTAAAGGGAAAATTAGACCCTTTTTAAGCGTCAACAATACACTTTGATCCGACTTTTTGAAAATTTAGATTTTTTGACCCTTTTTCAAAATTATGTGCGACTTTTGCCCCCTTCAGAGATTTCTTAGGAAGTTTTAACAGATCATCCTGTCAGAAAATAAGTACGAAAAAATGCATCACTTAAAACCTCTAAATTAAATGCAATTCTTCTCCTTGCAGCAACTAGATTTATGTGTATGTTTGCAACCCTGTTTTATGTAAATCTTAACCCGTTATTTTCTTTTTAGATTCAACAGATTTATCCTTCTGCTAGTAAAGAAGAGCAAACCTAAAAATGGTGAACCTTTTTTGCGACTTTCTGAAAATTCTCAACGGCAAAACTGTAGCCAACCAACTTCGAAAATCTTCTGCTACTACGTGTGAGACTTTAACTCAATTGAGCCCGTCGCCTAGCTTGGTGGTTGGAGGTGCGAATACCATCCGGCAGCATCAAATTTCGATTCCTGGTTCCACTACCAACCAAAGGGTTCTTTTTTGTTCTCACAGCAGTCGCCCCTCACCAGTCAATAACAACATTCCAGTTTATTGCTACAATGNGAACGCGTTGTTGCGTACTTCTGATCAACTGAATAGTTGCGTGTTAGATGATCGTAATATTTTTCTGATCATTTGAGACAACATGTTGGTGTGTACTTTTGAGAGTTGAATTTGACAGCTAATGTATGAAGTCGTTCAGAAGACGTATAACGATCACTGATTTTTTTTTAGCAACGGTTGCGTTCAACTGCTGCGCCTTCTGAACCTACTGAATGAAAAGGTTTCTCATTGAAAGCTATTTGCCTTTCGTTGAGCGTTCCTTACAAGCTGGTTATATGTTGGTTTTGTCGGGGTCGACTCTGGATAGAAATGAGGTTAAACGCAGTACTGCAGTATACAAGTCCCTAACTGGACTAGAGTGACGCAGGGCTTTATTGACCGCTGAAGCTCGTTGTCTACAAGTGGTGGTATCTGCGCATTCATGGAGCGAGAGTTGCTGAACATGGTGATCAACTCTCCTTGAATGCAGTTAAAGTCTTGTCCGTACGTCGTCGGTTTCACTGGTTGTTTAAAGTGTGTCTGAATCGCGTGCGTATACTAGAAAAGATGCCTTCTTATGCACCTGGGAGGAGGCTCTGCTCCTATTTGGAAGCTTCCTGCGGTATCAGCCAATTTGAAACTACTCGCTTGCCATAAGACTGTACTCCTTAACTGATAGCACTGATACGTAACTAAGCAGGTGGTGTTCAGGCGACATCAGACATACCAATAACGTATCTTTATCTTTGTCCCACGTGCGGGCGGTGAGCGACTTAAGGGCCTTGTTGCGGGTCTGTACTTTGGAACCGTTTTTTTCTAATGCGGTTGCGATTTTCTCATACTAATACTTCTTATTGTGTCACGAGTATCCTAACAATCACCTATGCGTCTCGCTGTAGCCATCTGTAAAGTTAGCTCAAAGTAAAAGCAACATTAGTCACAACAAATACATAAGCCAACAACAATGTATTCTAAGGTCCAGAGCTACGGACAACAGAAGCTTCGTATAAAAAAAACACTAACAGCAAAAGCACACGTTAAGCAAAGTCAAGAGGCAGTTAGAGTTAGGAAAGGGCGCGCAGAAACATTGCCTCGCTTCAAACGTTGACACAAAATATGTCCTCGAGAATGGAGTTACGAAGCATCAACAACAAATAAAAGCATTATGCCACACACATTCAATGGCACAAGCTGCTTGATGACAATGTGGGTAATAGCTAGGCGATTCTATAAAATGAAACATAGAAGGAAAACTTTTGGCCACGATTGCTTTTATGTGCCGCTGCATTTATTTAGTAAGACAGCTGTTGTGGCGAACTGCCGCATTCAAATATTTGCGCACAGTCAAAGATGCCAAATTCATCTTCAAACAATTGGCCAACCATCCATACATCAAAGACTATTTCGATTTTTGAAACACTGCGCTGACTAGAGCAGCTCCAGCAGGTTGGTCCTCGAAGAACTTGCACCGTCTTTTATTACATTTTTGAAACCATGAACTTATACATACATATATACTATACTTGTATGCAAACTTGCGAGACTCGATGTCCAAATTTTGGAGCTTCTAGCTCATCTTTTATTCTTATAGCTTTCTTAAAGTATACAAATTTTATAGCGTAACTGCGACAAAAGGATCTAATGTACTTAACCCTAATTGTCGTCACACCGGCCTTAGGATATTTAAAAAGAAAATGTAGGGTTTTTAGATGGAGAAGATAATTGTCTTCCAAAGTGTATCAGTCTGCTGCGAGATTTTCTCCACCGGCCCACAATTTCTGCAATCTATCTCTAAAGAGACTGCATTCCCCCATTTTATTCAAATTATACCTTAACTGGCAGTGTCTTGTCAGGTAGCCTGTTCAAGAGCCCTGATAGTTCCTAAGTTCCGCGTTAGTCGTTATCGTTGCCGATTTCCCGCGTTTTTACTACGAACTTTAATAAAGCAGCCACGGTCGTGGTTGACCACTGTTACACCCACATGTAGCTCCTCCGCAATGAGGGATGTCATAGTGCATGGGTCAGGGAGTGCACGGATTATGTGGAGGCGCCCATTTGCCTCGATCTTGACTACGACGGTTTGTGCAACTGGAGTTAAGCACTGAAACGAATATGCAGTTACTTGCCAGTTTTTGTGGTAGTCGAGTTCGAAACCTGCTTCTGATTGGGGGTGGAATGTATCATTTTGGAAAGCTCTGATCTTCGTGCCACCAAATTTTGGCGATAATTGCTGTTGCGTCACGATTAAATTCTCGAAATAATCAAAAGGCATAACAGAAGCTCATAAGTAACAAAAGTCGCAAGCAATAATATAGCAATTAAATTAAGGGGATCAAAACAAATAAAGGTATTTTAGAATCAGTAAAGAAAAGAAAATCACCCGCCACAGGCCGTCGCTATTCAATAAAATAAAATTATGAAATATAATAAATGTGCCAAAAATAACAGGAAATTATCGCAGCTGTTAATGTCTGTGCGAGCAACATAAATGGCAACTACGCGTTAACTGAGCGCATAAGAAATAAAATAATCAAAATTATTACAAACATAGATCACTCCGGATTGCGGCATCGCTAGCAGTCGCGCCATATTCGATGTAATCGCTGCCGCCTTCGCCGAATGACGCAGCTGGATAGATTAACAGTGCAGCGATCACTGATCGTCGACATCATATCAAATACTTACAACTCAAATAAAGGTTTAAGTTTTTTTCAAAGCATACACATATGGAAACCGCTATCACTGCGCACCATGGGCGTAGCCCCCCCCCCTAACTTTCAAATTTCCCTTATATACATATAAAATAGTACCCTGAAATGCCAGCTTAATAGGGTCGATCCCCCCCTAAATTTCATTCTGGCTACGCCGATGCTCTACGCACTACTGTTCGCTGGTCAAAGCTAAACGGATCGTCGTAGTTCGATGAACGATCAGTAGCCTAAAATAGTAGACATAGCTGCACCGTGTGGTTTAATTTGGTCATAAATACGTGATGCTGCCGCCCAAAGATGATCGATGATATTAATCGCTAGCCACAGAATTGTATCAGCAGCAAAAGCTCTTCATTAAATAGCAATAAAATCACATAAAAAGTGTTATGATCGTTGTTAAATCTTAATCTCATCTTCTACAATGAGAAAGTCTCTTAATTCTCAGTTGAATATCCTAATGTTTGCACTGTCCTACAGGCATAGCATTTTCCATTTCACCCCCTGCTCACACACACAGAAACATTCAACCGCAGCTGGTGCCATCGCATCTTTTGCACTACCCGCGTAGGCAGACGTCGATCTGATTGTGGCAATATGATTTGTGCCTTTACGCGGTTGGCGATAAGTGCGGTTTGTACCCACAATAAGTAGTAGTATGAATATGGCGCTGAAGATATTTGTAGTAAATTCCACACTATCGACAACGATTTATGCAATCGCCGTAGGTGTGAAAACCCATTTCAACTTGCACTGGCGGAAGGGGCCAAACCACTGACTGTGCCAGCCATTGTGGCACCAAGCCGAGTGACTTGTGCCAGCAACTACTTACATATTTGTTCTTCATCTGCGGTCGCCAATCAGCGCCATATCTCTACTAACTACACAGATCTCATCACTTATAGCTGCAGCTAATTTTCATATCTAACAAAGCTTACAAATTTATTGCGCGCATGCGTTGCACAGCGGTGGTAACTCGCTAGCGGTCATAAACAAAAGTATGTACAAAGCTGAAGGTTGGCTGGCTGTTGGTTGCTTGAAGGTGCAGATATTTTGCTCTTTTTATGTTTTTATTGAATTGCTGACCTTGTTATTTTATTTATGTGGCTGTTATTTAACAATTACAAGAATATCAGAATGAATGATAAGGTCAGTGATATTTGTGACAGTCGGTTATCATAGATTATAGATGCAACTAGTTAACCCCCATGGTGTTAAAACGCCCAAAATTTAATTTTAAAACCTTAAAAAATATTCCGAAGTATAAGAAATTCGAGTGCCATAATTCGTCAAAACCGTGCAGCCGTTTCTGAGTGAAGAAAAGTCTCGCATAGTGCATAGTTTTATTTTTATAGAATTTAAAATCACCTTATACCGATGAAAAAAATTGCTTAATTAACAAAATGAAATTGGATCACATATCTCCTCTTATTACCTCCTAAGGAAAGGTCAGGAATAAATCCCTTTCCAACCCATTTCGATTTATACGATTCTTTTTATAATTCATCCAACTTATTGAATAACCCGGACTGAGCTTAAATCTAGTGACGTAAAGTTACAAAAATATGAATATCTCCAGATTGTACGTTGGAACCAAAATGCTGGACGTACTTTTCCGATCAATGCAATGATGAAAATACTGATAAGGACCAACAGGAAGACGAACACGAAGATGAAAACAAACGCAAAGAGTAGGAAGAACCCGAAGACGAGGATGAATTTGAATACGAAGACGAATTTGAATACGAAGACCAATAAAAACCCGAAGATCAAGACGAGCACGATACGAATGCGGATACGAATATGAATATGCACGGTGGCCTTGTATTTCATCGCAGCAGCACCTTCGCGATTCTCGTCATACCAGTTAATTCTGCGTAGGTGGTAGTAACCAGTCATTCCTTTTGTAGCGGCGCGAAATGACTGGCAGAAGGAATCCTATTTTGTGGCCGAAGTAAGAGGCAAGACCAAAACGGCTGACCTGTCCATTAGGACTGCACCTCTCTTTGACGTTGAATTTCCGCCGAGCTGTCTGTCACGCCTTTTTCATTGCACAGAGCCGCATGCGCACTTGGGCTGCAACATGGAACTGATCAAATAAGATGCCGACTCTTCTGTTGGAACGTGCTTCAATTACGCTGGAAAAGTACAAAATCTTTCATCTATTAAAAAGTTATCAATTTGGTTTATTTTGGAATGGATTTCCGTCATCCCTTGTCAAGTTTGGTTTGCAGACAAACCGGTTACGGCGTTGTGCCATCTTCAGTGTCATTTTTCGTTCATAAATTTGAGGTTTTGTTCGAAAATCAGCGGTTACCCAATTGCCTTTGTAGAAATGTTCTTGACGAAGCATTGCCATCTCCGATCTTTCACAAATCCCACGCCAAATCAGTGCGCCATCTCATGGCAGCTGTTAAATATTACACTCTGTGTACTTCATGCACCTACGTCCCGTTCGTCGAATTTCCTGGATTACGTTGATGCCGGCCTTGTATTTAAACATTAAGCAGCCGGGCACTACAAGTGCATATCCGTAAATCGAAGTCCTTGCTCAGTCAGCGAGGGGTACTTTTGGTTTAACCGTTAGTTGCGTGTTTAATATGGCCGGTCCTAATCGAAGCGCACATTCCATCTGTAGGAAAGTTTGAAAAATGTGTGCTCTGGAATAGCGAGCCGCTTGCTCAAAGGCAAACGCCCGCTCGACCTTGAACAAATAGGAAATTTTATATGTATTTAAGGTGCTGGCCCAATGCAGGCTTGCTTTGCTTGCTTCGCTGCGAGAAGTGTCAAAAATTATTTGGAATATACTAAAACGTATAAAGGCTGGCCAAATGGCAGCTTTTCTTCACTTGCTTTAAGCGCCTCAAAGTTTGAATTAGGCAAATGTTTTATTTGAAAGCGTTTTGTAGGCTTTTGACAAAGAGGTATGTTCCTTTCTAAATAATTAAATTCAAACAAAAATATGCTTACTTAATTTAAAAAAGTCACAGAAAATGCAGGTAATTCGAAATG
>NW_016178869.1:0-7594 GCF_001687245.7 Rhagoletis zephyria | reverse complement strand
ACCATCGACATTGTGGAATTCCACTATGCATTTACGCTTCTCTTTTACTTTCACAGTGCAACTATTCCCGCTTTCATTTGCCCGCCCCCGCCATCATTGAGACTCGTTTGTCTTATACGCTACGTTTGGCACGCAGGTCATCTTGACATTATTTGCCATTTGGCCAAACTAATTAAAAGTTGCCGCATGACTGGTGGAAAGAAAATGCCGATGTAGCAAACGAATGCAGTGGGAGTAGAAACTGAACCCATAAAACAATTTAAAGTAACGATGTTGCAAGTAAAGGGAGTAAGCAACAATTAAAAGTGCGCCCACCCACGCTATTTAAGTGATTTTAAGGCAACAGGGAGTTGATAATAAAACCCTAGCAAAGTAAAGTTACAGTGAAAATCTGTTGCTTTAGCTGTGTCAGAGATATGTACTTAAATACTTAGGTACTTTGCAAATACATAAGCCAACCAAATGCAAACGCGGCAAACATTAATTTCCAAGATGTTATTTGCATATTTGCGTGTTTGCCCTGTGCGTTAGCATTTACCACAAACGACTGATGAGACGAGCCGGTAGCATAAAATTTATATAGCACGCGCCTAACGGTGTAGAGTGCATATGCATATTAATCATGAAATGAGTAAACGGATAAAGATTTGCTAAGTAAACAAAAGTGAAAGGCAAACTGACAAACTTACATACGTACATATTTAGGTAGAGCGAAAAGTGCGCGCAAAATTATAGTGCTTTAACGATGACAGCTGCCAAAGCGCGGCCAGCGAGGTGAAGGATAACCTTAGCAGAGATATGAACTGGCAAAGTAGGACCTACTTTCGAGGTTTGCGTTACATAATTGGTAATAATTGCAATTTCTTCCAACGGTATCTGACTCTGGCTAATGGTAACGCAAGCAAGTTAATTAAAGGTGAAAATAATTGAAAAGGTCATGTACACGGAGACATTTTCTTTTGGAATAATAATAGAAACTGCAGTGAACGTATTGTAGGTTCTTGAAAAAGTTTTATTACTATTTAAGTTACTGCACTTCGTAGATAATGCTTATCAGGCAGGTTCTGTAACTCACTGCCGGGTGAAGTTCAACGTGGCTTTAGTTGAAATTCACTCGGAAGTGAATTGCAAAACCTGCTTGTGTATGTTAGAATACAAATTTCCTTCATATGTATCAATGCTATATAAACAAAAACGGAAAGTGTTTTTAAAAAATTCTGAAATGTGGCAGCTCTCTTATAACATGCTTTTAAAGTAGAACCGCATCATTGAAACTGCTGCGAAAAATATTAAAAGAATAAAACTTCAAAAGTATTTTAGAAATAGAGCTTACTTAAATCACTCTCGGTTAACACTCACATTAAAATATTTAATTTACCTTAATACAATTTATTTTGAATTTCTAAACAGGTGGCAACACTCTTCAAAAATATTTTAGAAATAAAGCTTCCTCAATTGACTTCCTTATTATGTTAAAATACTTCATTAAATGTATTTTGAAATTATAAACAGCTGGCAACCCTCTTCAAAAATATTTGCGAAATAAAGCCTTTCGTTTTACACATATATTAAAATATTTTAATAAACTTGTAAATTAAAATGATTTTTCTAATTCTAAACAGGTGGCAACGCTATTCTAAAATATTTGATAAATATAGCTTACTCAAACCTCCTTCGTTTGATAGCCATATTAAAATTCCTTAATTAATTGGATCTTGAATTTGCAACCAGTTGTCAACCCTTTTCAATAATATTTTGGAAAGAAGATTCTTAAGGCCTTTTGTTGATTTGATTTCCATATAAAATATTTCATAACCGGTTAGACGTAGAGAAGAAACCATTGTGGCCGCCGCCCATAGCTGAAGCAGCTTGTAATCGAAGAAGCGTCGAGACGTACAAAGACCCCAAACAACAATACATACGCACGGCCCTGACTCTTGACTCTAATGTGAGGGTGCGGGGCCGTACAGTCTATACAAAAGGGCTGGAAAAGGAGGGTGGCTTAAATGACTCAAAGAGGTGGGGCCAAGCAGGTGCAGCTTACGACGAACTGTGCTAAGATGGAACGTACGATAACGGTTAGTGCTCAAAACCGCTTCCCGACGAAATACCAAACAGTAGTACCGGGAGGGTATACGGTACAGTGGACAGACAAGGAGTTTTAGTTCGGATTGAAGTTCCACTCTACGGGGCTTAGGCTTTCGATGCGTTATCCTTGTATAAAAAAAATATATATATACAGAAATTTGCAAGCTTCGCTCAGCTTGGCTCCGCTTCCTGTGTGCACGTACCCTAAGTGATGTGCCAGCGCTATGAAATCGTCAGCTTTTTAAATGTTCATCATACGCCACGTAGTATGACAAGAAAATATATACATAAGTATGTAGGTACCTTTGGAAAGAGAAGTGTTAACACATAGGTAATCAAATACTTTATTTGCTTAAGCTATGTGGTTATGAAGCTAGCGAAGGAGTCAAAGATATAGTTCTTCCGAATTAAGCACTAATTATTATTCATTAATAAAAGGAATTTCCTTTTACTTGATTTAAATTAACATTCTGAAAATATGTAGACAAAGTAAAATATGCCAAATTCCAAGCGATGAGCTTAAAGATTCACTTAAGGTATAACAAAAAGCAATTGTTGTTTGTTAGTAGAAAAAAATTGCCATTCTCTCTTTCATTTCACTAGCTATGCACTAAACTATCTTCGCTCAACTACCAACTATATTTCAATTTGTTAAATGCACCAAAAATCACTGCATAATTTACAACTTTACGTTTTACCAACGTCCTTGAGTGGCATTTAAACTTTCGGCAAACAACGGAAGTGTTTGAATGAATAGTTAGAGAATAGAAGTAGAAAAATGACTAAATGCCACAGCCAAGATATCCAAAGCCACACTATGTAGTCATATCCCAAGTAAGTTGAGATAACAATTGAGCTGCACTTGAGCATAAGTTGAGCGAAAGAAACCGACAAAATGGGCAAACATCAATTTACAACAATTACAACGCCTTACACTTGTACGAGTTTGAAGGAGTTCATGAATGTAGTGCGCCAGCTAATGGTTTGCTAGTCTAAATCACTGTTGATTGGTTAAATGCAGCACGGGGATGTACATATGTATGTACATAAGTTTTCGAGTAGTTGAAGGAAAAGTGAAATAGTCGTTGTTAGTGAACGTTGCGGTCGGTTGTACAAGTTTAAAGAATATGCGTTGGGGTAGTGCTTTTAGGAACTTTCTACATATGTAGTCCGAAATTTTTATTTGGAAATAATGGAAATAGCTTTTAAACCAAAATGAGAGGGTTGAAAACATGCTGCTTTATTAAGGGAAAAGGTTCAACAAAAAGTGGCATGCATGCTGTGGTATTCTTTGCTATTGAAAGCTTTCATGTAAAAGAATGAAATTGAGAAGAAAATCGACGTTTAGCTTAAATAGGGAATATTGAGTATGTGTATGTAAGTGCGATGATTGAGTGAAAGTAAATAATTGCGTTGGTGTAAGCTGTATGAAGGTGAACAGAATTGGTAGGTATTATCGTTTTGTTGACGTACAATTTTCTGAAAAAAAACTGCTTTCATTGCTTGCATTGAAGATAATATTTGGAAAAATACATGTACAATCTTTTGATTCACTAGATTCACTAGATCGAGCAAAAAATACTTGTAATTATTGAAAAGAGAAAAGGCACACCAGTAGTTTGCAAAGCCAAGTTGAAACATCTAAAAATCATAATTCAACCGTTAAAATTTGATTTATATTTTTCTGAGCAAATTTAACCGTTTTTTAAGAATTTTTATTTTTTTTTGGTCAGAATAATTGTTACTTTTTGATTTATATTTTTTCGATCAATTTTGGATTGTTATTTTCGAATTCAATTTTTACCGAAAGAAATAAAAATCTAATATAACGATTATTTTTTATTTATTTTATTAATTCTCAAAGTATTGACTATTCTTGATCGAAAAAAAAACAAAGAAATAACGTATTTGTAGAGATCAACGGAAGCCAAATCAAGAATTTTTAGAGTTCTTTTCATTTTGTATGTTTGTACGCGCATCAATAAAAAAAATTCTACAAATCGGATGCAGTTTTCACCAATGTTTTGCTAGGGGTTTAACTTAAAACATTGAAAAAACAGGGAATTACCACCCGTTTGGAAATTTCAGTTTCAGTGAATTGCTAAGACAAATTATATATTGCAATATCGGAGTCAATACATAAATGTTTAAAAACGCTTCCAGCCGAAAATATACTCGTGAAAAGTGGCCACCTGTTTGCAAATTGAAATTTAATTTAATTGATAAATATTGCAATACGGGTATTAAACTAAAGATGTTTAGGAAAGTTTACTGTCGAAAATATTCATATTTTTGATGAGGGTTGCCATCTGTTTGAGAAATTTGCTTCAAGTGAGTTGATAAAATAAATGAAATATAATAGTATGGGTATCAAAGTAAAGAAGTTTATGAAAGTCTACAATCGAAAATATTTTCGGAGCGGGTTGCCACCTATTAAGAGAAAAATGTATTTCAGTTAAATTTATAAGATAAGCTAAGCATTAAAATATGGGTATAAAACTATTATAAAATAAAATCACTTCATGGCTATACCGTGACGTTTATGTTGCTTCTCTCTCTCTATCAACAACAAATTTGATATGTTGCTGCGCACTTCTACGGTATGCTAAGTACAAGTTTGCGGTAACCACGCTCTAACTCTTATTTTTTCTATCCCAGCGATAGGAATCCAAAAACAACAGCCACGGAAATTATATGCAAATAACGTTTTCCCACTGAGCGAGAGCACACATCTACAAAAAAATAAATCGCCTGTTCTATTTTGTGGGTTATATTTTTCTATTAAATAGTAAGAGTTATCTTGGCATTTCAAAGTGCGGAGGGTTATTTCCGATCTCTGCGTGTAAGTAAGCTCCAATTTCGATCTTTCAATTTACTTATGTACTTGAAACGGTGTTATTTCTAAAAAAAGCATTATCGTTTTGTATGTCCACTCAAATAATTTTAACTGGGCAGGGATTTTGAAGAGTAGGCTTAATACTCTCAACTCCGCCTCATCCGTGTTTGAGCAATACCCCATAGAAATAGTTATCACAAAATTTATGTAGGGGCGAGCAAATGGGGTTTCGATAATTTGGCCTTTTTCACTGAGACTTGGCTATTGGCTCTGCTTATAGCCCAATAGGTTCGTTATTTTCACTAATTTCAGTTTGCAATACAGGTAATGCTCATCGGATCGCCAATTTACGCCCGCAGAATTTATTTGTCGCGGGTGGTTAACCTTATCTCAGTGATTAGGTTTCTTTATGGGTGTTGATGCTTTGTATGTATTTTGGAACAAATTTCCGTCAAATCTTGTAAATTTTGCGCTTGGCGATAAAGCGGTTTCGGATGCTGTGCCATCTTCAGTCTCGTTTTTCGTTTTTTAAATAAATGTAGTATGTATGTGTGTATGTAGTAATAAATAAATTTGCAAAAGTTCTTACCATTTCCCTTTTGACAACCCCAAAAATAGATACAGTGATTATTAAAATTTGATTAAATGAAATTTCAAACAAATAAATTAAGTTGCAGATTTTTCGAAGATTTAATTGCAGCCATGGCAAAATGTGCCAACAACAACACATTCTCGACAGCAATTACTAAAATGATTTTATAATTAAAATTTTATTGAAGCGGAAATCAATGCTCACAAAAATGATTCAGATAAATTGTGTAATAAAATTTTATTAAGTATTTGCTGTTTAATTATTTTGTATTGTTTTTCATTTCCACTGTTATTGTTTATGAAATCGCAAGCGGTTGTTTGTTGCTGGTGAATGCATATAAACACCGCTAGGGAAAATATTTATACTACATACGTACATGCATATATTGCAATGATAACAACAACTACATATGGTAGTGCACTTCAAAAACACGCTTAAATGCTCGAGGCATTCGCCACATTGTTTGTTTAGGTAATTTTTTTTCGCCATCCGCACAATAATTGCGGCCAACTAATTAAGAATTATTAATTAACTAACCAAAACTGATAAATCGAAGTGCACATATTTGCATATTAATTTTTTTTATGAAAATAGTTACAAGCACTTGAATGCAAACAATTACGTAATTCACAAAATTTGCCATTAAAGGGCATTCGAGTGCACAATATTTTTCTACGGAAACTATGGACGCCTGTAAGTGCGAAAAGCTATGCGTGGCAATGGATTTTCAAATTAATTTTCAAAAACAATATTTTACAACTCGCTGAATAGCTCAAAGTGCGGGTCTAGTCAGCTGAATAGGATTAAAACCAGACTGATTTTCTTTTTGCAATAATTATCTCTAAACTTAAGCGCCGCTGAATAAGCTGAGTAGCGCTGAATAAGCCAAACTTTCAATTATACCAGCTGAATAGCAGTAAATCTTAGCTGATTTGAGTTTTTAATAAGAGTTTTCTATAAGAAATGCCACTACAAATTTTTAGTACAAACTTTCTTTTTAAAAAATATTTATTTAAATTTGCAGAAAAATTAAAATTTAATAGCTTCTAAGTTAACGGAATATTGCGCAAAACCCACTAGTTCTGATCGATTCAAATGCAGCTGAATGCGCTTATTTATTGAAAAACTGCCCAAAGCGAGTGAAATCGGTTGAAAAGCAACAGTAAACTTTGAACTCACGTTTGTTAGTGCGTAAAGCAAGTCGTTGCAATGGATTTTCTTAAGCAGTGGACAGAAATTAAATTTTTTTTTTTTTTTTTAACGCGCTGAATACACGAAATTGCTAGTTCAGTCAGCTGAATAGCACTAAAAGTGGGCTAATATGGAGTTTTCAGCTGTTATCATTAATTAGAATCACCGCTGAATGGCGCTGAGTATGCTCAATTTCAGACTAAACAAGCCATTCATCTGAAAACTAAGCTGGCTTGAGCTTTCAAGAAATTATTTTTTATCGAAAGCGACGCTTAATATTCTTAATTCTCTCTACATTTTAAAAGTAATTATTTTAAATTACAAGCGGAATAAAATGGAATAATTTAAGATCTAAGAATTGCCTATAGAAAGTGAAATCAGTTTAAAAGTGTCCAAATACTTATCTAGGCAAACTGTGAAGAGCAATTATTTTTCTTACACAAAGCGAACAAACTAAATTTTGAAAAACAAAAATATTTCTAGCTATTTGTCAACCCGCTATGCATACCAAATTGCTGAATCAGTTTACTGAATAGCACTAAAACTAGGCTAATTTGGTTTTGCCGACAATATTCTTCAATTAGAAGCGATGCTGAATGGCTATGAAAAATTAACATTTCGGATTCAGCAAGCTGTATAGGAGTAAAATAGTTTTCTTTTTAAAAAATATTTAATTAAAATTTGAAAACGGACTAAAATATTGTTAAGTTTAGCATTAAACGAATAGATATATTCACCATGCAGCTGAATGCGCTGAATAACTGAGAGAAGGTATACAGCTTGTAAAATCAGTTCAAAAGTATCGAAATACAGCTAGTATTTAAAAATTAAATGGTTTTAATTGTAGCTGAATTGAATGAATGCTTAAAAAAGATAATTTTTTTTTT
>NW_016178867.1:3594-7595 GCF_001687245.7 Rhagoletis zephyria | reverse complement strand
CTATGCACTAGACTTTTTTATAGGAACTTTGCAAAGCAAAGGTTTTATGCTGTCGGGCACACAACATTGAAAATCCACAACATTGAAAGTTTCTGGAACCACAACATTGCAAGTTGATAAAAGCGTTGTAATAAGCAAAGCACAGCTTTAGCGCACATACAAAATAGTGGTCACACAGCTGATTTAGCCAAAGTAAAAACATTAGACAAGGAGCGGAGAGAAAAAGCGAGATTCACTAGAAAGCCTACGAATATTACAGAAAAGAGAAAAAACAATTAACAAGAAGGAGGACACGGATGATATCGCGGCTGCTTATACGCTATGCTTGTAATAAACATTTAGTATGACGAAAGTACCACATAGCGATGGTATTAATATTTTTAGTAAGTTAATGTATTAATGTCAATTTTTCAATACTTCTCAATGTTTTTGGTGTTTTTTCAATTTTTCAAATGTTTCCAAATGTTTAGTGTAAAATAAATCTTAACCATAAGTAAGTGCCATAGTTAAAATCAAAAACCTGTGATTGTCTCTTTGTGTTTGTAACTTCATTTGTTGCTTTTCAAATATGTAACCTAATTTTTGTTATTATGTATATACTTATATCAATATTTTTCGATAACATTGTTCTTTGTTTCTTGTTGATGTCTATGTAAATAAAGATGCGCCCCTGAAGATGCTAAGGTGATTAGCGAAATGTTGGGCAAAACGTGAAGAAAAAAGTGATTTTTTGCACACGAAAATACTCGATCGACTAGCCTACAACAACAACAATAATATATATTAAATTCGATCAACAACTTAATTTAAAAATATCAAGTTACTGATGAAGAAAATCGATGGATAAATACGAAATGATGAGTGGTCAAATGAAAATCCGCAGAGATTTTGTGTACGAAATACGAGCAGTAAATCGTGGTACTCGGTGTACGTGGCGTATGAATAACTTTCTTTCCTGCTCATTTTTCATACAAAAAATCTTTGCGGATTTTCATTTGACCACTCATTATTTCGTATTTATCCATCTATTTTCGTCATCAGTAACTTGATTTTTTGTTTTTCTAACAGAACAAGCTTTAGTACAAATGCAAAAATTTGGCACAGAGCCTGTCATTTTTTAAATTTTTCTTCTGTTAAAGTTTGATTTTTTTTAATTTTTTCATTAAAAAATTAAAAAAGCTGGAATGATTAATTAATTTGTCAGAAACTAAAACTCCTATCGGAAAGTGATGTATATACGATATGGAGATTTTTAAATTGGTTCGTTAGATATACGTGTGATTAGAAGGAACTAATTTTTGCTTTAAGCTGAATAACGGTAAATTGCAAATATCTCGAAAAGTATTCATAGAAAAAAAATGTACCCGAATTTCGGAATCACCGAGCAATTCTACATAGAAATTGGATAGTGGCGTCTGGAGGACAAAAACCAAATTAAAATTTGTGATCCAGTGTAATTGGACGCTTCCGAACTTCCTCAATTAACAGTTCGTCAAAATCCATTTTAATTATCAATTACTTATAAATTAAATAAAAGCTTTTAAAAAGGCGAATATTCCACACTCACGCGTGAATTCAAACTGAAAAGGCTTCATGAATATGTAGTTGAAAAAATTACGGCGTGTTAAACCTACAGCTATCAAACGTGCATTGGAGATTCTTAATTTATCGTCAAGAAAAATGTCATCGATGTCTTTCCTAATATTTCCATTTCCCTCAGGATTTGGTTGACTTTGCCAGTAGCGATGTGCTGAGTCGAATTTTGTAAGTATTGATCGATACTCTGTACCGATTTAAAAAGTATCCAATAGTTTCGATACTCGGCACCGAAATGTTTAGGCTTGCAATTATATATATATATAGATAGGCGCTTACACATATGTTAGTGTTTGGCCGAGCTTCTCCTCCGATTTGTGGCGTGNCAAAAATTACGGCGTGTTAAACCTACAGCTATCAAACGTGCATTGGAGATTCTTTAATTTATCGTCAAGAAAAATGTCATCGATGTCTTTCCTAATATTTCCATTTCCCTCAGGATTTGGTTGACTTTGCCAGTAGCGATGTGCTGAGTCGAATTTTGTAAGTATTGATCGATACTCTGTACCGATTTAAAAAGTATCCAATAGTTTCGATACTCGGCACCGAAATGTTTAGGCTTGCAATTATATATATATATAGATAGGCGCTTACACATATGTTAGTGTTTGGCCGAGCTTCTCCTCCGATTTGTGGCGTGCGCCTTGATGTTGTCACACATAGTGGAGGGACCTACAGTTTTACGCCGACCCCGAACGGCGATTGTATTTTTATGAGAAGCTGTTTTTCATGGCACAAATACACTCGGAGGTTTACCATTGCCTGCCACATTTGTTTGCGATGTTGCTTTGACCAGGGCTGGAACCCAGGTGCTGCGGAGTGGCAGCGCGCACTGCTGCTGTAAAAGTAACGAAAATTTGGATACCCGTATGAATCCGTTACTAATCCAATCAACACCCGTATCTTTCGTACCGTTACTTTACTCTTTACTTTTGATTCAAGCACTTGTACCTCACAAGAATCATCTCAACAAATCTTGCAGCGTAAGGAAATGTTCGTTCGTACATATGCATACATGTACAATGTACATTGTACATATATACCTACAACATATTTTTGAATCGATTCGAACAATTAATTACAATCAAGCACTTGTACCTCACACGAATCATGTACCTACGTACATATACACGCAACACACTTTAGTATCGATACGAAAAACAGTTTCGTTCCCGCACAATATGTGGTGTTGTATTGATTCACGTTGATGGTGCATATACGGAACATGCGATTAACGAGGTTTTTATGTGAGTAACAATTCGATACTTCGAGTCAGGGGTTGTATTCGTTATTCAGTAACGAATACATACGGTTTGCTACAGCTCTACGTGCAATTAAAATAAATATAGACCAAAAATAAAATCGATTCAGGGGAGCCTAGCCTATCAAAAGCCGACTGTAGCGGCTAATAAAGCTTTTAATGCTGATTTAAATGAAAAATATATATACATTTTCCGTCGTCATAGTGTAAGAAACTCCTCCTTATTTGAAACTTTTCTTCATCCCTCAAAGCATTTTTCATAATTTTTAGATATGAAGGGGTTAGAATCATAAGGGTCTAAGTGAAATTTTTTGAAAATATAAGTTATACCCATATTTGTATAGTTAAATATAGTGTTGATGTGGTGACAAAGAGTAACATTCATTTAAATTAGTTAATTAACCCGCATTCATTTAAGCAAGAATCATTTCAAATGCATTTACCCAGAATTTACAATAAGTAATCAACTTTAACCTTAATTATCTCAAAAAAATTTCAGAACTACTATCTAAGTAGTGATTCTAACCCCTTCATATATGAAGATGGAATCTGATAAAGTAGAATTTTACTGTTGCGATAAGGAAAAGGCGATGACAGTGTTGTTTGAGTCGGCAATATTTTCGATATGGGTGTTTCCAGCGGAAGGTCCACCACGACAAAAAAAATAAAAGTTTTATATCTAACGTATTTACGGGCCGATTTGTCTGCTTTTTAAAATATATACTGGCTATCTAAGTAGAATCATCTTTGCTTAAAATGGTCTTCCTAGGTGGTGCCAAGGTCGAGATATTTCGAAAAACCGTACTTATGGTCTGATTTGGTTCGAATTTGGCGTATGTGGTTAAAACATAATAAATCATAGATTTCTAATAAATTGACCCTGAATTGGCTCTGAAGTCAAAATATAAAGTATATTCTACATAAAATACATGTTTTATTTGCGTTAAAAATTCATTTAAAAGCAATATTAACAAAAATATAACGATGGAAATTTATGTCACGTGACGCCACGTCACGTCACGTTTCACACTTGGGGTTGTAAAAGAGAATTGAAACAATTTGCATTAATTCAAAAAACTCTAAAAACAACTAGAATTGCTCCAAATCATATTAAAATAAGTTTCATGAAAATAGCCATCCACAA
>NW_016178867.1:0-2528 GCF_001687245.7 Rhagoletis zephyria | reverse complement strand
AAAAAAGTTAAAGAAAACAAATGGTATTCCTTTTTGTATCACATTGAAATCGTACGACTGTCACGTGCGCCACCATGGGAATGCCCATATGTGGTTTCCTCATTGTTTAGTACAAATGTTACAACTATTGGAAAAGATACGTTTTACTCGTACTAATTGTGAAGTATATTCATAGTCGAAGTGAAGTCGATGCAGCTTTTTTTTTACAGATATTTTGGTGAAAATTATGTCAAAAAGCTCCAACTAACTTTAGTGTCGACTTTATTTTGACTATGAATACGCCTTTTTTAGGCGTTATCATATAGATAAATATCAAATAGCAATAAAATTTTTTTCTTAACTTGAAATTTATATTTAAACAGGTTATGCAATTCACTTCGGTGTGAATTTCAACCCCTGCGAATTTAAATTCAAAGCCAATCAGATTCAAATTCACTCGGAAGTGAATTACAGAACCTGCCTTATTATAGCGAAGCCCGAAAAGGAAGTATTGTGTACCGAAATCTTTCTGAAGTATGTGGTACCGAGTATTGGGCACCGGCAATTCAGCACATCATTATTTGGCAGTGACTGTTATCAGAGGGGATCGCAGTCTTTCGAAATTGAAGCTCACCAAGACGTAACTAAGATCTACAATGTCCGAAGAAAGATTAAGGTCTTTAGATATCTTGTATATCGAAAACGAGATTGGCACTCAGATTGAGTTGTCCAAAATCATCGAAACATTCGCTCAAGCCAAAACACGCAAAGTAAACTTTTTGCAATTGATATTTGAAAACTTTCAATATAACCAACTTTAAAATTTTCTTAAATTTCGACTATATTTGCAAAAAATTTATTTTCCTATAAAAAAAAAAAACAGAAACCGAGGTGAGAAACATTATTATCAAAGGGCGTCTCGTTCCGGACGCCCCGGGCGTCGTTGCTTCTAAAGCCGGCCCTGTTCTCTTATTTATACATATGTCATTTAGGCTGCGTTTCACCAGATTCATTTAAGTGAAAATTACTTTAATTTTCGAATTTTTGGTTTCACCAATCAATTTTTGTTTTGATTTAAGTGGCCTATGCTCTTCACTTAAATAAAAATTAATTTAGAATAACCACACTCAGAGATGTTACACTTTTAATCAGCTGATCTGTTGCTTACTTGTATACCTGCCCTGCTTTTACAACACAGAGGCCAAAGCTTTCAAACGCTCTCGGTACAAATGAAAGCTTTCGCTGGCCAAGTCTGTTTTACAACCACTTTTTACTCACTTAACTAAAGAGCTTATTGAAACTGAAAATAATTGAAATGAGAATTAAATAAAAAATTAAATAATAGTTAATTTCCACTTAAATGAGTTTGGAGAAGCGCAGCCTTGGGAGAAGATATTTCAGTGCTTGCCACTATGAATAAATTGTTCGTTTATCTTAAAAAAGTGAAGAGGAATATTACAGAGCATGTAGAAAATTTAATTTTTTTTACATTATTTATTTTGAATAACGTTTTGTCCGACTATTTGGGTTAATATACTGATATGAAAAGCCATGAATTAAAAAAAAACACATCAGGGTTTAGTTGAGATATTCGCCTTGGACTACTATGTTCTGTACATTTCCCAGTACTGCAATTTAAGTGACATTTCACATCATGGAATGAATTTTATTGATGGTGTGATATAGAACATATCACGGAGGCTGGTTCCGTGCGTACAAGTCCACGTAAGTGCAGACAGCTTTTGACTACCATTCACCTGGGAGTGGCCATAAGTGATTCTTGTGTTTACGGTCAAAATCGCAGCTCACTACGTCCGGATATTTATATCCACGTATCCTCTGGGTAGCGACCAAACGCCCGTTTGGGAGCGAGCTAAAGTGAGAAGGCGTAAAACTTCGCATGCTCTTGGTTTAGGTCCCGCCACGTTAAAACACGCCCAATGAAAAACAAAAAACAACCTCGGATTAGACCCCATTTTTCTGATNATGCTCTTGGTTTAGGTCCCGCCACGTTAAAACACGCCCAATGAAAAACAAAAAACAACCTCGGATTAGACCCCATTTTTCTGATGACGACCACGGCAAACGTATTAAGGACTATGATTTGAGGGTATGCACCTGGAATTTCACTGCCATCCAAGAAATACGATGGTCGGGGTAAGGCAACGTAAGCGTGGAGCCTTGCGACATCAACTTCAGTTGCCCCATAAAGGAGGGCAAATTCGGTGTTGGATTTATGGTAGGAGAGAAACTCCGTCGCCCAGTACTGGTGTTTACTCTAGTGGACGAACGTCTAGCCACAATCCGCATCAAAGCGAGATTCTTCATATGTGCTAATGACCCGATGGAAGAGACATCCAAGGTTCTCTTTTATGAGCGCTTGGAGAACACATTCGATAAAAACGATATAAAACTCGTGCTTGGCGACTTCAATGCCAGGGCAGGCAATAATAAATTAAATTATTAATATAATAAATATAAATATAAATATAAATTTAATAATAAATATAAATATATATATAAATATAAATATAAATATAAATATAAAT
>NW_016178866.1:0-7596 GCF_001687245.7 Rhagoletis zephyria | reverse complement strand
CTCGAAATATGGTACAAATGACGGGTGGAAAGATACAAATATTTACCAGGTTTGACTTGCTTTGTATAGGGCAAAGTGAATGGAGCATTCGAACTGGGCGGTGATGGCTGCTTCCTTTGATAACTTCCAAAGGTGACAGTAATGAGTTGGGAACTTTTGTTGTGTGCGGATGCAGGGGATAGCATCGGGCGTCGATACAAATTCAATTAAAGTCTACAGTCAGGCATACATACATACATCGCTATGCCCATACGTACCCATATCCGCAGCTGCCACTGCAACTTTATCAGCTCGACTACTGTAGATGCAAACAACAATATGTACAACATACATATTGGCAACTTAATAAAGTCAGGGCGAATGCCCACGATTGGAGCAATTTAAACTGACTCACATAGCAGTGAAGTTGACAAGCAAAGCGAATGGTTCAAAGGAGTGGAGCAAAAAAGGACTCTGCTCTTAATTTCCAAAACATGTTGGACTGAAAGGGCATCAGACACAACAGAAGTGTAGCCAGTTGCAGACAAGCAGTAATTGAGCAATGCACCAAATATGGTGTTGTTCGGCACGGTGCACAGTGGGAAATTATCGACTGATTTATCGACTAAATTTTCAATAGATTTTTTTTTCTAAATACTTGGAACGGATTAAGAAAAAGATTGTCTAGGCCTGAATTAAAAAACGGATTTGATTTTTATCAGCATCTGGAGAAATTCGGAAAATTAAAGAAACCAGAAAACTAAAAGTAAAATTCAAAATGTCCGA
The DNA here is from genome assembly GCF_001687245.7 of Rhagoletis zephyria. NCBI lineage: Eukaryota > Metazoa > Arthropoda > Insecta > Diptera > Tephritidae > Rhagoletis > Rhagoletis zephyria. The sequence continues at coordinate 6,831 of NW_016178866.1, read as the reverse complement.
TACAATAAGGCAGATGCTAACTAAAATACGTATCCTTTGAATTTTTGTGGATAAAGTGTGCCATCGCCAGATCCTAGTCCAAAGAACACATTTAAAATCGAAAATTTGTCACCAAGAAAAATATTACTTCTAGTTGGATGATTTCATACTTTTTTCGATTTTCACCATTTGCTGATAAAAACCAAAACATTTTTTTTTCTTAATTCGGGCCTAGGCAATCATTTCTAAAATTCGTTACAAGTAGTTAAAAAAAATTGTTAAATTCGGTTGAAAATTGGCCGGTACTTTCCCACTTTGCGGTGGGATGGATGACACCAATTATGTACTTCGAATTTACAGCGGATAGGCAATGATTGGTTTTGATATAAAATGGCCGGTCAAAAAAATGTTTGTAGGTAATCTTAGCTGATTGGGTTTGATTAGTTTCAAGGGAGTGTAATTGGAAGCGCGTTTATAGGTGATTTATATGGATTACTTGGCTTTCGTTTTTAATCTGTTGAATTTTAAATGTTTTTTCTTAACTAGCGCGTCGATTTTTGTATTCAATCATAATCAAAAAGAAATTATTATTTTCGATAACAATAGCATCATTGATAAAATTTTAAAATATTTATCGATATAGCCATCGATTTGCCAAAACCGAAATTATTGTAATTTTGAGTATAGACAAAAGCTATCATTTTGCTTGCAGATGTATTCGTATTTTTGTTATTATATTATTTTAAATTATTTTATTGCTATTCACAATTTTTAAAAAGTTTCTATTTAAAAAAACAGATTTTTTTTATTATAAATGAAATTTATTGCTCTGATGGACAGTGTTAGCCTTCCATATAGAATGTGGGCAAAAACTGGAGTATAAACGTATTTAAATGAAAACTTGTTTCTAAAGGAACTTTAGGACGTGGATTTAAAAAAAAAATGCAATTTGTTTTTATTTTAAAAAATTTCACACATTCACTAAATATAAATGCAGTTTGAAGTTGAAAATTTGAGTTCTGGTAGCATTTAAATAGGTACACCTAGGTCGTTTGATTTTCAAAACTGAGACGTCGAATTAAAGCACTTGAGCTGCCACCTGTTTAAAAAGTTAAAATTTACTTGAATTAAAATTAGGTGCCAGATGAAAGAGTTTTATTGAGGTTTTAGCATGAAAATATTTTAAGGAGGGTTGCCAACAGGCTTCAAAGCCGAATTTAATGTAAAAATTTTACATATTTATTAAGAAATAGGTGAAGAGTAACATTCCTGAAATTTTACAGTTAATTTAAGATTCCACTACGTTCACGATGCCGTAAACCTTTGGTTCGAAACAGTTATTAGTCTATTTTAACTAAATTTGACTTTACAAAGAGGTGACAACCCGCTTAATAATATTTTCGTGCTAAAACCTTCCTCAACCTCTTTCGTCTGACTCCCATATGTTGATATCTATCTACTTCAATTACCCAAACCCTTTAATTCAAATGGAATTAGAGTTTTTAAAAAGTTGGCAACTCTCCTACCCATTTCTATTGACGATCATCTCTTAATTATTCAATTTACTTATTAAAAAAATTTAAATTTAATTTTTTTAACAGTTGGCAACTCTTTAAAAAATAAATTTCTATTGTCTAGAGATCAAGATTTTTAAACTGACACCTAATTTTTGAAAGTAGAACGAATCGTGCAGATCTGGTAACACTGACAAAATTGAAAAAAAAAGTTTTTATGCATTAGCAAAAACGCATTACACTTAGGTCTTTTTTATGCGGTATATGCGTTCCTCAGAAAGACGCATAAAAAAATCCACATAAAAAATTCTTTGCTTTCATACAAAAACAGGGGTTGCGCTCTGGCATTTTCAAAAACCGCATAAGCTCAGATACTCCATGTAGAAAATTCTAAAAAACCGCTCACAAAATCCAGTGAGGCAATATTAAGCAAAACAAGAAAATTTATTTCTTCACTTCAAGGCTTATTATTCCATGTAAAACTGAATATTAATGAAATAAATAAAATCTTATCTGTATTAAAATCAAGAGAAAAAAAAATATCACAATAAATACATGCATTTTGTAAGAATACAAAGATAATTTTATTATCAGAAGCATTGCCTCTTACACACTTAAACAAGTAATAACAACTCCCAAAAAAGCAGATCGCTAAAGCAAAAAAACGGGCTGAAAAACCGCCTAAAAAGAGACCTAAGTGTATTTCAAAAAGTGCAAAACATGAGCAGGATTTATTTTCCTCTTTCGAAAGCTAAAAACCTGTACTATAAGATAAAATAATAAAAAATGACATATTTTTACATATATATTCATTCTATAAAAAACTACCATTTCTTGAAATTTTCTGGAATACCGTAGGGACACCCTGTGTTTAGTTTTATTACAAAATTTTTATTCTTGTAGCTCTCCACTATATATACACGTGCACGCGACTTTACGGGAAGACATGGGGACTCTCCTCCAAAATGACTTACTGGTTATTCAACACAATTGTGAAGCCGTTAGTCACCTATGCATCCTTGGCATGGTGGACAAAAGCGACACAAAGAACTGCTAGCGCAAAACTAAGCAAACTGCACCGAATGGTGTGCATTGGTATAACAGGGGCTATCCGGACCTGTCCTGCTGACGCACTTAGGGCTCTTGTAGGCATACCGCCCTTCCCAATTCTAATAGAGAGGGAGAGGCCAGTCTCTCGGTACTGAGAATCCTAAATACTTCCGAGTTATAAACCGGAAACATGACAGGTCATATGAAGGTCCTTATGAAATTCACAAAAGGTATCTATTGCGGACCGAGCATTCTGGAGCACAGGAAACCCCTACACCAAGCCCGGAGCTGAAGTTTGGTGCACTGACGGATCAAAACTTGAAGATGGAAAAACTGGAGCTGGTATATTTGGGCCGAGTTTTAAAAGATCGATACCAATCGGCAGCTACCCCACCATTTTCCAAGCAGAGATCCATGCGATCGATACCTGTGGCAGAGAATGCCTCAGAACAGGCACATCCTCTAAAAACATCTGCATTATGTCGAATAGTCAGGCTGCCTTGCTGGCACTGAGGTCCCACATAATAACATCAAAACTAGCGTACGACTGCCTCAACACTCTAAACGGTCTTGGAAGCAAGAACACAGTCTTACCGGGCTGGGTGCCGGGGCACGAGGGCCATGACAGCTATGAACAGATGGATCGCCTAGCAAAACACGGAGCTACCACACTATTTCATGGCCCGGAACCCTTTTGCGGGCTCACCAAAGCCCACTTAAAGGAGGTCATAAATAAGTGGGTCGACAAAAAATTTTATAGGCACTGGAATGCCCGGGGCAAAGACCTGCTGAGCGGTTCATCTGTCCATCACAAGAAGCTTCAAAAAAGCTCATAAATCTAGGCAGGGAGGACCTTCGAACTCTCACTGGGTACTTCACGGGACATTGTTCACTGCGTTATCACCTCAGTAAAATGAATCTTTCAGACACGAGCGTCTGTCGCTTCTGTGAGATGGGCGACGAAACGCCAGAACACATCCTTTGTGAATGTGTTGCTCTCGCTAGACGCAGACTCGCTCACCTAGATGGTACAACACTTAATCCATTCGAAATATGGAACAAAAAGCCCACCGAAGTGCTAGTTTATATTAAAAGCCTTCACGTATAGGGTAAAGGGCCACGCACAATAGACCACCCTAGAGGTCGCTCAAGGCTTATAATAATAATAATAATAATAATAATAGTTTCCGTGAAGAGCTTAAGCATGGCTATGCCCTGATTAAGATTCTTAGCATAAAAGCTGTTTATTTTAAATGGAAATTTCTCTTTAATTCTCTTTAGTGGATAAATTATCTCTATACCAAACACGTTCACATTGTAGACAAAGAATTCTCCGACAGTAAAAAAGCTTTGTCGACATATGCCATTTGTTTTTGTTCGTCAAAAACAGACTTAAGTTGTTCTTTCAAATTACCACAGAATTGTATTCGTATTTGTAATTATATTGGTGTTTGTATCCATAGCCCTGTTCGTATACATTAAGTAAAATTTTTTCAGTAAAATTTGGCTTAAGAAATTTTCCACCAAAAATCAACTATACTCAAAAAATTTTTATTTCCTTTCTATGTTGGTAGATTCTTTCCATATACAGTTGTACTGCTAACAAGAGAGTGGTTGTATTTGGTTCTGTTGTGGCTTCCAGCAAAGCAAAACTTAAAAAATACTTGAAAAACTAAAATGACTAAAAGGCATTAAAGTCACAACCACAAGATTCGGAAATCCAGCAAACTCGTAACGTTAAAGAAGTTGCAATAAAATGCATTGAAACTAAGAAAACAGCATTTCCCCTCATAAAAAAAACTCTGGATGTCAATACGTAATTTTATAGCTTCCTTTTGGAAAATGCTTGGCCATTAACATATTAGCATTCTCGTGTCAACTTAAAACAACATTGCGATTAGCATCAGTGGCAGTCGCCGTGGCATTATCAGGAGAAACATCAACCGCGACCGCAGCTGCAATTGCGAATGGCGAGGAGATAGCGATGTGCCAACAAGAAAATATGTACTCACACATGCTCATATACTTAGCAGCATTAGTACGAACATTACCATTGCAATTTCCATCCAAATGAACTTCATCAGCATTAGCAAGCTGAGTGGAGCGCAGGAAAGCGGAGTAAATACGACAGAAAACATTTGCTTTTAGTAAAAAGTAAGAGAGTATTGCAGATAAAATCCTCACTTTCGATCTTCAATTACCTCACTCATGTGCTGCATTTGTTTTTGCAGCTCGTCCTTAATTCCATACTTCAGTTTTATGGTTCACATTTCACGTTCAGGAAACGAACTTGTAGTTCCTAAGAAGTTGACTTAGTGTGCAAGTGGCTGTTTAAAAATTGAAATTGAAAATCAAATATGCAATTTTGAATTTTATACAAATAACGTCTTTGAGGATGCCACTAAGATGCAATTATGAAGTAAAAAGCATACAGAGGTTTTAGATATGAAATTCGCAGTCAAACTCAGAGTCAGGACTGTGGAGACTAGACATGAATTTACCGTTAACGAATCGCAATTAGAAAAGACGGCAGATTATGGTAGCTAATTGTGACTTATGTAACTGTACCGATTTCCACCTAAATATATTTTTTTTTTTAATTGTCCCAAGAAGGGGTTATCCTTTTTCTACACCAACGAATACAAGGTGGACTATTGTGTAAGAGTGGTACTTGGTGTTGCTCTGCCCCTAAGTGTAAGAAAGAATACAGGCATCCGGAATCTTCGAAGCCGGCAGAATCTTAGGTAATAGAGAAGCTTAATAATATATTGTGCCAATCAGGCGGCACTGTTGGAAATAGCGTTTACGAAATCAAAGCAGGTTAAGGAATGCAAGCTGGAGTTGCTTGCAACGTCTCATTAGATGATCGCTTTTATTATATGGATACTAAATGAAATAGATTATGAACATGTAAAAGCATAAACCTGTTTGGATGGATCTGAAGTGATAAAACTGAGCTGCTCTAATGGAATAATTCAAGAAGAAGAAAATCTGCATTTGCCTTTTCTGGCTAGAAACTAGTGGTCAAATATGCAGACTTGCAAAATATTAACGAAACCCCAGCCTAACTAAAACTGAACGAAGACCTCGGATCTATTTGAAAAATCTAGGACAGGAGTTTTTAGAATAATAGCGTCACTGGTCTTTAGGTAAGCATGTGGCAGGGATAGGACTTCCCTAGGAAGAAACCTAGCAACACAGCTAGCAGACATACCAAGATTTGGTTTTATATAGATAAAACTTTTTTCCCTATGGGAAGTCTACTTAGGCAGCTACCAGGAGGTACTGAAACTATTATACCAACCAGCCGATCGCAGTAGTTTTTCCTCACTGCATGGGATCTCCTTATGGAGATTTTCAAGCGGATGCAAAGTTTTGGCATAAAGATCTGTATGGACCAGCGAAAATTCTGTTTAAAATACAAGAGCGGCCACTGATATGTTTTTTTTTAAATAAAGAGTTTCTAGTGGCAGGACATCTAAAGATCCTTGTTAAGTGTCTGGATGCAGATCATAAACAAAGGATTTATATTACTTTAAGATTGGTCAAATTATTTGAGGTCGACTACCATACAATAACTCCTTTACTGACTCTTTGAGAAAAGGTATCTAATCCAATCTATCAGAATTGACTTTTCAATATGTATGTCTACATGAAATTTTAAGTGCATTTACATTAGGGTGGCCCAAAAATGCATGTTAAAAAGTAAATTCGGAATCATTATGGCCTCACCTCCTAGGAGTCTTATATACTGAAAAAGATATAACCGAATTTTTTTAGTTTGAAATCAAATAATATTTAGAGGTCGCTCAAAGCGCTCAAACTTTTCCTAGGAATGGTATGGAGTTCTAAAAAAAACTCAATTTTTTCGATCGGAAAACTCTCTTTCTCTGCAGGATATTCGCAATAATAATACCCAGTTCTTTATTTAACAATTTTTTCATAGTAACTATAATTTATAGGTACGCCCAAAACCCCGAAATATGCAATGGGGGACTATTGAAAGTTTCATGAAGAGAATCTGAGTTTCCCGATCGAAGGATACTGATTTTGGGGATAGGGGATTTTTTTGCCCATATAAAATACATGAAAAACTTTCAGCGCTTTGAGCGAACTCTTAATATTTTTTGATAAAAAAAATAGGGGTATACTTTTTTCGATATAGAGCAATCCTAGGGGGTGAGAGCATTAAAATTCCGTTTTTACTCTTTTTGGATCACCCTAGTGTACATACATAACAACATACATATTTACTTTCAATTCATGTCTGCTTGCCTGTCTGCACATT
>NW_016178864.1:0-7597 GCF_001687245.7 Rhagoletis zephyria | reverse complement strand
TTGTTGTTGCATCTGGTATCGAAAGTGTCAAAAACTGTTCTGAGTTTTTTCTTTTAAATCAAAGCGGGCCATGTGAAATACTAAAAAATAAAAGGTCTAAATTGGAAAAAAACAAAAATTGTTGCAAGTTTACTTCTTGTAAATTTGTTTGCTTCTCGAAGCATTGATCCATCCTTTGCAAGGGCCAGCAATCAGCGGTTGTGCTGCTGAGTTGGATAAACGTTCCAAAAGCTGTTTTATATAGAGAAAGGTTTCGCATGCAAGCAGATTTTAACAATTTAGAATTTTTAAAAATAAAAAATATTTGACTTTTTCGATACCAAATAATTTGAAACAAATCAAATCAGCTGCTCACTGGTACTACCTGTTCAATGTGCCTTGGTATCAACTAATAAATTCTCGATTATCTCTTGACATTTTTTATTCATTAAAAAGAGAAACTTTACTTAGGATTTAAAAAAAAAGAAAAAAGGCGATCCAACTTTTTCTGAAGGTAAGAAAATGCACTAAAAATATTGTTTGAACAAAATACCAAAAAAAGCGTATATTAAAGCTAGTTATATTCTTCTTTTCGGTTGTTTTTGTATCCGACAGGGTAAGAGTATTATGTATTGTCAAATTTGGTTTGAAGACAAACCGGTTTCGGCGTTGTGCCATCTTCAATGTAAATTATATTCAGCTACTTTGAACCAAATCGCTAACTTAGTTGCAAATATTATTTGGGTTTGATAAATCTATAAGGATATTCAGACTATACTCGTTAAGTTCTTAATTCGGTATTCGGCAACTCCCGCCGTTGTTTTGTTTTTGTAAATTACCGAATATATCATTACCAACTTAACGAGGTGACAAGTCTGATAATGTGGTCAGGGCCGTCGAGAGAAAACTCGGACCCGGTACTAAAAAATCACGGGCCCCTATATATACATTGTATTAATTTAAAAGCAAGCACCAACATATGTATTTGTAAGCGCCAAATCCATTATTATTATTAGATATATAGTTAAATAAAATAAAATAAATAACAAAAATAAATTTCGCAATCGCTCCAACCGAGGATCGAGCCTGGGAACTATAGGCTTGTAGCACGCAACTCTCACCACTCGGCTAGCGCGGACGCCAAACTCGCCTGCTTTGTTTGCTTATTTGTACAAAAGACAACAGCTCACCGATTTTCCAAGTATTTTCACCGAAAATTCTCCTGATACGAGTTAATTGCCAAAAATTTCGTGCATTTGTTCGGCTGCTTATGCGCATTTTAAAGAGGAAAATTGCTGAGTCAAAGCAAATAAAGGCTGCTTATGTAAATAACCCAGCCCGTTTTTCAATCGTATAAGAGTCTTTTTTACTAATTTAATTTTCAGGTAAAATTATTTTTTATTTAGTTAGAGATAGGGCTCATTTTGAAAGCAACATTGTAAGCTATTGAACGTGCTATTGACTCATAGTTAAAATCTATATTATTTTCAACTCATGTCCTTTTCTTCTTTTTATTATTTGAAGCGATTTTGGACGAGATTAACAAAGCGACCCTGTCGTTTCACTTCAGTGCAAACTGACGCCAATTGGAAATGCCAAGTGAAACCAAGTCCTTCTCCACCTGGGCTTTCCATCGCAGTGCGGGCCTCCCTTTTCCTCTGCTACCACCAGCGGGTTCCGAGTTGAATACTTTCAGAGCTGAAGGTTCGGTGCCCAATCGAACGACATGGCCAAGCCTGCCGTATTTCCTTCAAGAGTTACGTCCACTTTAACCGTCTTGTCTTCGAATCTAACACCGCCAAACCAAGCATATGCTTTCTTCCAATGGCCATAGTTTCTGAAGGACAACTCGTAAAGCAACCCTCTAAGGCGCTCTTTGAATGGTAAGTATAGTACTAAATGTCATTGAGCAAACAAAAGTGGCCATTAAAGCCTTTTTTCGTATACTTAACCCCGGAAAACCTCAATATATTGGCACAGTTGTAAGCTCCAGTTCGAGTTCTAAGCAGAAAATTACTTCTGAAACGACTTACAGCTGCACAGCAACAGAAGTCTGTATTCATAATTATTATGTACTTAAATTCTTTGGATTACATGTCAAAGTCTGCTTAATTCATACTACTTATTGCATAAAACAGACTACAAGCAATTTTTTGCAAATATTGACCTCAAAATTAATTTTATCAGTTCAATAAATACGTAACTCTTGAGTTCCATCCTTAAGCTAAGAAACTGTGTACCAACTTTTGAAAACATTATATACGGAGAGCAGACTCTTTCGATAATATAAAGCAGCTGTTGAAAGAAGAAAAACTATCCGAAAGTTGTATTCTAGCGAGTTTCAGCGGAAACAACAGCGAGTTTGAAAAGCAACAGTAACAGTTCGCGTGTTGGGCCATATGATCATTTTCTTTAATTTATAGAGTCGGAAAGAATCAGCACGATTCGTAATATGTTTATAATGAAGGCCTATAATGAAGGAGCAATTACATTGTAAAAAAAAAAATAACAAGTTGTGGTTCTGATATTTCGGGCCCATTTAAGAAGCCCGGGCCAGGGGGGATTCACCCCTTTTCCCCTCCCTCTCAATGGGCCTGATTGATTGTGGTAACACACGCGTTAAAATGTCAGCTGATTCCTTTCTGTCGCTTATGTGCTGGAATTTTCTCCTGCGAAAAGTGCATACATTTTATCAAAAGTTCAATAAACCTTTCTGCCATGGAATTAATAAATGTTTATAAATAAAAGAACTTTACGTCAGTTGATTCGAAAGTAATTGTAACCAGAAAAATAGGGTTTAAAAGCAAAAGCGGTCTGTAAAGTTAACATTTTTAGTTTATAAAAATTGAAACGACTAAAAAAGGGAATCCTCCTCACAGCGTTGTCATACCATATTACATAGTCATCCCTTTCGATGCAATGCGTTTTACCTATGGTCCTATTTCCACCTGTGAGATCTCTACCAAGCGTGCGTAATATTCTTCTATGATCCTGCAACTTCAGCATTGCTCCGGTTTACCATGTACTCCAATAAAATTCCTTATACGGAAACTCAAGAGCACATATGAGTGTTTTCAATTAATCAGTCGTGTGATCTCATGAATATCGTTCAAATGAAGCCATTGATATACCTATCGTGTTCCTTCTTGGACAGATGTGGTCGAATCTTTCCTTGTCAATTCGCCACTTTTACAATTCGTCTTAATATTTATGAATTGGTTTCTTTGAGTCTTACTGCTGTAACAACGGCCACCTCGAGCAACTTCGTCAATCGGAGGTAGATGCAAGATTACGCTTACACAGTGTTACGGTCTTTATATGCATACTTAAACGCATCCTTGAGGTAGTTTACATTTTGAATTTAAAAGAAATCGGTATATAAATACGATTTTTATTAATAACTCGACCCCAGCGCCTACCCAGTTTTCTGGTAGTCTATAATAGGACCATATATGCAAGGTATAACCTCAGAAAATTTGACTGAAATCTACGCAGTAGTTTTTGAGTTAACTCCGAACAACGAAAACGTCTATTATTTTATATATATAAAGATAAGTATATAAGTGCAAGCAACATCGCAAAAAATATAGAAAAAGGTTTTTTTCTTAACGGCGGTTGTCCCTCGGTAGTCAATGGCAAACCTCCGAGTGTATATCTGCCATGAAAAACAGCTTCTCATAAAAATACAATCGCCGTTCGGAGTTGGCGTAAAGCTGTAGGTCCTTCCGCTTTGTGTGACAACACCAAGGCGCGCGCCACAAGCCGGAGCCAAACCCTAACATATGTGTAAACGCCAATCTATTATTATTATTAATACTTACAACAATATCTTTAAATAAAATAAGATTATTATGGAATTCAGGAAAATGGGCTGGGCACAGCCAATTTAGGACTACGCAATTTTATTTGATTAAGTCTAACTGCATATACCAGGGACGGAAAATAATCATGATTTTTTTGAATTTTAACGAAAAAAATCAGCAATCAGTAAAACCATTTTATTTACATATACCCACGTATTTGTTTTCGTACGTCTCACTGTAATTTACAATGATTTTTATTTTTCGAGTTTAACCAATAAAGATTAAAAACAATAATTAATATTTGAGTTTTAATTTTTCGCTCAAAAGTAATTCTAATTTCTTGATTTTTATTTTTTCGATCAAAAATAATGATTATTTTATGATTTTTAATATTTCGCTCAAAGATAATAATTATTATTGAATTTTAGTTTTTTCACTTAAGAATAATGATCATTCAAAAAAAGTCAAAAGCTATACCAGCGCGATTTCCGCCGTATCCTTTTCAGATGGAGCGACACCCTAATAAAAAATAAGCCTCAAAATTTTCAAGTCAAAATTTCAGTAAGTTGCGTCTGTATAGCCTTTTCAGTTTTATGAATAATCATTATTTTTAAGTGGAAAAATAAAACTCATTAATAATTATTATCTCTGAGCGAAAAAATAAAAATCATAAAATAATCATTATTTGTGATTGAAAAAATAAAGATCAAATAATGATTATTTCCGCTGGGCAAAAAAATAAAAATCAATAATAATTATTATTTTAGAGCGAAAACAATAAAACTCATAAAATAATGATTAAATGCTGATTTAAATTAGTTTACTCATAATGATTACCGCCCCTGCAATATACTATCGAAGATGTTTGAAATAGGGGTAAAACCAACCCTGCTTACCATGTAACGGAAGTTTTCGGAAAGGTGAAAAAACTTCATTTAGTACTTCGTGCGCCTGTTATTTTATGTTCGGCCTCACCCGAAATTTGACTTCGTTACTTGTTTAGTTTTGAATTGTGTTTGAGTATTATGAGTTATGTCGTTACCTCATATCTTATTATTCAACAACAACCTTAATTTGTCCTGAAATACAATTTACAACGATGATTAAATTATGTGCACACAAATTTACAAAATGCGACACAAATTGTCAATAACACGATGAGAGAAAAAAACATATTTGTCTTTATGATACAGTAATCGGAAAGGATGAAAACCCTCAATTTAAATAAATCAGCATCTACGAAAGACGAAACAACTTTGATTGCATTTTGCTTTGTTTAATGACAAGCCCATTAATTTCACTTTAACCCCAAAAAACTTGTGGTCAAATATTAAGGACATTATAACGGAAGGAAAGTACTTACATATGTACATCTGTATGTATATATATATGTACTTGTATATATTTATACTAACCGAAATTTTCATGCAAACTTGCAAAGGTTTTCCGCCAAGAGATTGAGCTGCTAGCGTTATGAAAAGGGTAAATAGGAAGCCAAATGTGAAGATAGGTTGCGCCAAATAATACCAACAACATTAGCTGCATTTTTTTGTAAGCGAGCGACAAGAGAACGCTCAACTCCTCAACAACAAATTTCCTTTTAGTTATTTAAGCAACCCTGTTGGTAGCTGGCAAGAAACATGTGATTAGTTTAACGGGATTTAGATACAAAAACCAATTTAAATGAGTAATTATGCGAGGTATTTGCATAATATATATATAAATCAGATAAATAGCCGAGGTTGTGTTGTTGCGTGTACTTCGTCATTTAAGCGAGTGTTCTTTTGTAGTTGTTGCAAAAGAATGCACCTATTATATAGAAGATAATTACATTTCAGCATACTGTCACAAAATGTTGTAGCGATTAGCAATAAGCAAGTAAACGCTTACCTTTATAGTTTTGGACGCGAACGAGGACGATCTATTCACCTCATTAACAGTCTCATGTGATGGCAAAAACAGAATGTACATACCCTGCAGAAAATCAAACTGGATCAGAGCTTGCGCTGAGCTATCCTGAAAAGGGGTGGTACTGATTCTTCACCTATCCCAAATAAACTGCTTCCAACTGTTTTTTTTTTAACATGGCGATGTCCTACGAAGTGACAATTGTCGCCATCTGCGGAACTTTTGAACTTGTTCTGAGCTGACTCTGGCTTAGTTGGTTTTAAGACTGTTTATATAACAACAGTTCCTAGATATGTGGTTAGTTTTGAGCTGGTTCTAAGAAGTACAGTATAGAGCCTTTTCTTTAAATAAGCACGCATACAATTTTGTAAATAAAAAATACTTCGTTTTATGTTTAAATAGCTATTTGTTTTGCACTAATTTACTTTTCGATTCAACGTGTGCTTTAACATTAGGAACATAAAGATTCGTTTTTCCTTCAATTTCTAAAACAGTATTATGGGTATTTCTTATAATTTAAAATCTAAAATAAGTCGATTTTATACGCATTTAAAATAGTGTCAACGGTAAGCTTTTGCCTATGCGACTACGTAAGCATTAAAATTTATCAATAGAACGAATAAAACCTTATATGCTTAATAATATTCTCATTACGAAAATTAGCAGGATTGAGAGTAGGGATGCAAATTTTGGGGAGTAACATCGATGCATCGATGTTTCGATGCATCGGACAAATGAACATCGATGCTAAAATACATCGCCAGAAAAACATCGATATATCGATGGTTTCCGATGTTTCCAAATTTGTTAGGTTGTAGTCACATTGAAAGGAAAATTTAATACTTTTCAATTCATACTCTCTGTAATTCAATTAGAAAAATACTTACATATGGATGTATTTCCCTGTTTTTATTTACTATTCCTTTGCCCTTCCTATAAATATAATAAAAATGCATGCCGTCGTAAGTTCGCTGAGCCTAAAGTTTCAAGCCCCAAATTCGTTAAAATTTCAACGGGAACCCGGTCCTTTTTTTATGATTATGTACGCATTTTTAATATCGAAAGATAAGAGTATACACAGAATTTCTGAATTTTCCCCAAAGAATAAGTAATAAAATTCATGGCCAGTCAAAAAATTTTAGGAGCATAATGGGTAAGTTGAATTCAAGTCTGAATCACACTAAAGTCGATGTTAAAACATCGCTGAAACTGGCATCGATGTATCGTCAATTTAGCGATTTTAGGAAATTGTAAACATCGATGGCAAACATCGAATTTTGAACCGATATTATCGATGTTTCAAAAATATCGATGCATCGTTTGCATCCCTAATTGAGAGCAAAGATATCAATATACATACTTACATACATATGTATAGGGGTATATACTCCCGGCAAGCCATAAGTTTCCATCATTCTTTGCAGTTAAAAGCTTTAAAAGAACGCTTTTAGAAAATAAAAACTCAAATTACATTACGAAATTTCATTAAGAACAAAAGTTGGTTTTTTAATTCCCACGATGGCTTTGTCTTCTACCAAGAATTCTTTCTCTGCGGCTACTCACATTCCGGTTTGCACTACTTGTTTACTCTAATTGCATTTGAAGCATGTCTTTTATAAGTCTTCCTAGTATTTAGCTGATCTGAGAATGCTGACAAAACTTCGCTCGGAGCATCAAATCACAGCAACAAGTCATGATGGAAAACTGCAACGACCAACTTTCTTTCTTGTCAGTTTTCGGTTAATTCAACGTACGGCTAGCTAGTACTATGCAATATTACAAAAACTTGAATATCAACTTGTTTCCGCAAAGTCTCATTTTACGCCAGCTGATACAATGGCTACCTGCTCTGCGCACTTGGCTTTTTATACCTTTCATGAGCATGAAATGGTATTATAACTTTGGTC
>NW_016178863.1:0-7598 GCF_001687245.7 Rhagoletis zephyria | reverse complement strand
AAGAACATATAATTTACCAGTTGGCAAAACTTATCATTTCTTCTGTTGATATTTTCTCAAAGTGAAATGATATCAACAATAAAACTTGAGTAGGTTAATTTTCGCAATTAAATCTACATTTTTGCAGGTAATTTCCTGAGGGAATATTAATTTTATTGCAAATCATTTCTAATCTAATAACACACTGATTAGAAAACAAAAAAAAAATGTTTGAGGTATTATTATTATTTTGCATGCTGTATAAAACAATTTACATTTCTTTGCATAGAAAGTACGTTGACAATTGTCAAATAATTTTTTATAATTATTAGTGCACTAGGTTGGTTAGCGAAATAGGTTATTAAATAACACATATACCTTTTTTTAATAAAAAAGAAAAAATCACGCATTTAAGTGCTAAAATTAAATTATCTTGGGAACAATGCCCGACCTATAAAAATTTTGTACAGATCCGCAATCGACTACCCAAAATTAAGTTAACATTTTATTTCCAACCTTTTCCAACCTCAAATTCATAATAAGCGGCCAAAGAACCCCAGNCTTTTGTAGTGTTGAGTTCTCCAGTGACAAAGAAATTTTAAAACAAAATCTCTCATTTACTGTGAGCTTAGACGCCATAGTTAAGACGCCATGTTGAATTTTTCTAAAAGTCGAACTGTTTTCAATTTGAGATATCAATTTTGTAATCCGTCTTTTAGAATTTTGGCAATCGTACTGTACCGATTGACGTGGTGTTAAAAATTAATTTTACGTCGCTTCTCTTACATCGCTTTGTTTATCACGTTCCCGGTGGCGAAAAAAAAAGAAATGTTCGTACAAAAATTTTGGAGAATAAAATTCTCTACAACTTTGGCATTTGAATAAATATGTACGTATTTTCAACAGAAATTGTTGAAAAATGGCGAAAAACGTGACTATGTACAAGCTCTTCGCACTTTTTGTGGGAAATTAAATTCTCTACAAATTTTTATGTATGCGTTTTTCACGACAAATCCAAAATGAGCTTGCAAATTACAAAAAAACACAAACAGACCTAAAATCTAAGATTCCGAAATGTTTCCATAAGAAATTTTGCACAAGAATGTGGGTCCATGATAAACGAGTCAAATAGAAGTAACCTACATCAAAAGTGTCCTGCTTAAAATTTTTTCTTTGTACCAATTTGTTCTAAATTTACTGCGCTATAAAGTTAAATTTTTTTTATTCATAATTAAAACCTAATATGAAAGTATCGTGGGAAAATGGCATGATTTAGAAAACCAGTGTCTACAATCTACGACCCAAAAGTAGGTTTACGTATTTCGGCGTTTTTCGTGTCTTTTCAAAACTGGAGACTTTTCTTACAGTGTACTTTTTCGTAGCCTACCTTATATTCTCAGATTCACAATACAATTTTCTTTATTTTGATACCAGATATATTTATGAAACAAATGAGTGAGAATTACTAGTATTACGCATGAAAAAAAACATAGCAAGGTAAAACCATTGAGAGGCAGTTTGACTTTTTCCAGCAATATAAGTGAAAATTCAAAACTCAAATTCACACACACATTCCCATTCTCAACATTCAATTCATTTTCAAACAACAACAATTTTGAACAGTTTCGTTTCTTTTATTCTCAATTTTATATGATTTTAAAATGCTGGCAAACGTCAGAAAAAAAATCATATCCGACGAATTGAGAGATGAATTTACCTTGTAATTTTTTAATCATGGTATTACGTACTCGATAGGTAGGCTAGGGGAAAAATAGATAACCCAAAGTTTTCACATCCTAGAGGCTTTATACTTTTGATTGGTATATTATTTGTTCATTAAACAAATGAGGGCAAAATTTAAAAAAAATAGAATTAAAAATGTTCTGGCCATGATTTTTTCAGCCAACTTACTCGCAAGTATTTATCAACACCTTAATTTTCATACAAAGTATATTTCATCCATTAAACAGACGGGTGAAAATCGTCCATAATCGGATCTACTACTATTAGAAAAAATGGAAAAAGCATTAAAGTTTAAGCGCTAGAAGTTAGAGCAGATATTTCTCATCATCATGCTTCTTTTATAGACTTCAGCAAATGTAGAACCGGAATTTCAGCAGCAGTGATGTGTATAAGTAGGTTAATGGAAGTGAGCTGACAATGTTTCCCCTACAATTCCGCTTAAAAGATTTAAAACAATAGGAAACTAGTTGCGAATATAACACTGAATATGAATAGGAAGGAAAGCATAACATGCATCAATGCTACTAATCGTAAATATGTATGACTTCTTTCTATAATGCTCGTAAGTCAATAACAATTGAATGGCTAATTTTCTCAAATTTATTCATCCTGATTACAAACTGCAAAATTGCTTATACATAAATATTTATAACAGATAACAAGCGAGCTTTGTTTAAATTAAGTTGTAGTGCTATTATTCCTTTATTTAATTAAAATTATAGTACGGAGATATACATAGGTATGTATGAACATACATACGCACATATAATTGTAAGACATGATAAGCCCCCAGAGAATAATCTGCCGATAAGCTCACATAAGTTCCGATTTGTAGTTTAGTCCTTTATTGGACATTTAGTAGAGAAACAATTTACCTAATTATAATTTTTGACTAACTGCTAATTGTGTGTCTTATTTGTTTTAGTCTGCCTTCTAAAATTATTTACATGCATACAAAGGTAAGGAACAAAAGATGTGGTACAAAATTATAGAAATTTGTTTAGTCATCTGGACAACAGCAAAGCGTGGCAACTAATTAAGGCCTTTAATACTCCAATATAAGAACTTTTTACAAAATAGAATAATGTTTTTTCTTCAAGATATATTTTTTTGTCGCAACCAGCCACAAAATAACGCGTACAGAAAACCACACTTGGACTACTGGAGGGCATCATTGTAATGTTTTCAAGAACCTTTTGATCTGTTTTAAATCTGAAGAATTTACGAATAACCCTAAGTAGATTATTGGGTGTCAAAGAGCTCAGGTGTTTATCTCACAATTTCACATTTATTTGATCCAAATAATGATCAAGTATGAGAATAAAAATTGAGCAACGAAAAAGGGTTTCTGCGCTTCCGTCGTAATTTGCACGATATATGTATGTACTTGACTTCCCACTCGCCGAGGTACTTCTTCTGACCCAGAAGGTTGGTTTGCTTCCTCTTCAACTAATTTAAAGATACTTTAAAACGTCTTCCGACTTCACAACAATGCGCTCAACACCTTCACTTCGGAATCGTGGGGACCAGTGTTCTGTCCACCACCTCTAGGTACGTCTGTCCCTTTGCCTTTTTCCAAATAAGAGAGTGCAATTTTTTTCAAATTTCACCAAACAAGGAATTCGGCTATATCTTGAAAAAGTTCTAATTTCTTATGTTTGAACTTATATTCGGATGCAGCCAAAAATTAGCACAGGAAGTGATGTTAAATACAACAGGTCGAAATTTTTGTATGCTATTGTTATTATTGCAGGTAAAAAAAAAAATGTTTAGATATCTCAATAAAAATAAGAGCGCTTGCAAAAGGCGAAAATGTCCAGAAGAACAGTTAATGCACAAATGACGTCACCGAGGAGGTATAAATGCATTTATAAATAATTTATACAAATCATGCAAAGTTATTATTAAATTGTGTTACATAGTTACATGTTGATATATGTACATACATACACTTATACGAATATTCTTGTAGCCAATTATCTAAGCTAAAAATATCAAAATCCGCGCCAAAGTTTTCACTTTTAGAAAATCTAATCAGCAGTTATTGTGCGAAGCCATTTCCACTCATTGCACGACAAGTACCATGTGGAAGTATGGGTCGAGTGTTGTTCGGCAACATTTCATAGAGTTTTTTCGAAATGCAAAGCACCCACTTGTGAGCAAATTCTAAACTAATTAAATCTGTTAAGCGGAGATGAGTAAATATCATTCAACGCACAGTCTACCTACATGCGAAACTCGATCAACCCACATTTACACAAACCATTCATCCATACAAAAACGTAGGTACATTAGGATGCCCCACTAAAAAATGTATAAATAAAATGTTGTGTATTATTAGCCCCATTAAAGTATTTTGGGTACTTTCAGCATTGTCGTCTTATCTCTTGTTTTCGGGAAGTTATTTTAATGAATTAAAAATAAAACGGCGCGACTAATAACTTTCGTGTAATCGATTGGTAAACTCAATATTTTTTTTAACAAAAATGAACCGAAAATGTTACTAATGCACCATGTGTTAGATCCACGCCTTCTCAAACTTACACCTTTACCTAACTTAACTTAGCGTAACTTTAATTAACTTAACTTAATGAAAACCATACACTTAAAAATTGGTCATATGTTCTGCAAATAGCAAACGAGAAAGCAATTTTGGTTTGTATGAACGTGAGGTGCCCTAATTTAATACCATAAAAAAATGTCGAAAGTTTTTTTTTTAATGCACGTCTATATGCACCCAGCCAGCAAAAAACCGAAAATGCATCCGAAAAAGGAAGAAAAGTAGATGAAACGCGAATTTTTTTCCATTACCGATTCCATTTGCGGATACTTTGACGATCCATTATTCCACAAAAGTGTGTGACAGAAAGGTATGTGCAGACAAGTACAAAAAATGTTGTGAAACGGATACGTTGTTGGTTGTTTTTCTGAAATTTTTGCTCAGTGTGCTTTTCTTCCGATTTTTCATAGATAAAGATAACGAATAGTAGCACGTTTCTCTGCCCAAAATTTTATTAGCCTCCTTTGTGAATGCTAAAAGTTTCTTATTAGACGAATTACTAACCTTAAGGGCATCGACTATGGAAGAACTGAAATATTGCATTGTCAGTCTGGACAATCACACATAATGTACCCCGACGTCTCCTCGTCTCCAAGGCAACGACGGTAATCGATATATGTGGAAAGACCAATCCGGCGCAGGTGAGAGCGGAGGTGATTATGGTCCGTCAGGTAGCCAATAAGCAAATTGATATTGGCTCTGTTCAAGAGTTGTATAATTTTTCTAGTGAAAGGATAACCTAAAAGTTTGCTCTGCCTAAGGTCCCCTTGCCTGAAAGATCGTGGACCAAGTACCCATTATAATAGAACGTTTGTTGCCAGGTCTAAAGATACCCGCTATTTCTCTTCCCTCTGTGTACATATCTGAGATCTAGAACTGATAAACGATTTGTTCAGACATCTCGATCTGGTATTTTGACCTGAAATTTCCTTCCCCAAACAGATTTTCGTTAGCAAAGCGTCCGAGAACTCGCATACCCTAGACCTGTTATTTTGCTCAAAATGTTTCTAGGACCGACGGCAAGGCCGCGTTTCCGGATTCCAAAAATGCAGTACACCACACTGTCGGCAAAATTTACGTTTTTCTGCTCGCTGGGTATATATGTACGTACATACGCATGTATATGTTTACTGGTAACTAAGATACAAATGTATGCATATATGCATCTATGTACATACATATGTAAGCCTCTGCTGCTTAGTTTATAGAGTCCTAAGTACTCGGTTCATTTGCAAGCGTTGAACTTTTTATTATGTGGCTGTGGATAGTTCTATGAATCAGTGAGTTTAATTAAAACTTTTCTATCTCGTATTCAGCGAAAGTATAAAGCGTTTACTAAAACCGCTTAACCACAAACATGTTGCATTTATTTATGACTTGTTTTCTGAGTTTACATCCACCTACCATTGCACACGCCCACGNCCTGCTTTGAGTGGTACATATGTATGTAAATTATTGAAATTAAATGGTGTAATTTATTACGATTTTGTTTGTTAGACATATTTGCAGTAAAATTTGAAAACGTGTATATTTTTTGTTAAAATAATCTTTTAAGAGATTCATTATAAAGAAAGAACCGCTGTGGATAAATGGTTATACATAGGTGCGTACTAATACTTCTTAGGACTTGGGTTCCTTCCCTGCCCAGAGAAGCATCTTTGTAAATAAGAAAAGTTTTTTTTTTAAGAGCGGTTGTTCCTTGCAAACCTTCAAGTATATTTCTGCCATTAAAAAGCTTCTCATAAAATCCACATCCCACTTGCAGCCGGCGTAAATTGGTAGGTCCTTCCTTGACGCACACCAAAAATTGAAGCGCCAATCGGTTGCAATTTCAAAATTTATGAGTATCATTGGTCCACAGAAATCCAATATACATGCATAGATATGTTTCAGACAAAATACCTTAAATGTCATGTTATCAAGGAGTGCAATTGTTATGCTGATTGGTTTAATGGGGGTAGTTTGAGATTGATCCCTGAACAAAACAATCCTGCTGTCTCCTAATGAAACTCTAATGCGAACCACATTCGTTGGGCCAATGGGAACACACGGGAATTCGACATACTCAGTGGTACAGCTGGTCAATGTAATCTGACATTTATGGCAATTTTTCTCGTTTGGCGATTTTTAATGATATCTCGACTTCAGCGCCACCTGGCGGCTCTTTTTTGAAATAGTTCCCGCTACCAACACTTATCTCCATTATGGGCCTAATCAGATCATAAATACGACTTTTAGTAATAACTAGCCAGAGCTACCTACCGGGTAAAATTGTGAACCTTGACTTTCCAGGGACTCACTCAAACGCAAACAAAATATTTGGCTACAAACATAAAATTTCAATACTACACATACCATGAACACATCTAGAGATATTCAGTATGAAAAATTAAGTTTGTACTCTTTTCCATGAGTATGCAAGTGATTTCATATATCTCCATTCCATGTTCCAGTACTCGACCACAATTACTTCCAGAGATATGTAGTATGAGAAATAGGATCTGCCACACGCCCTTTATACATATATCGAATTTTTTCAGCCGTTATCGAGCTTTTCGATAAGAAGCAAAACAGATTTTAAAATATACATATATTTATATAGATAACTTGGCGGCTATTAGGGCTATCTATGGTGGTGCACTCAAAACTGGTGAGGAAATATCAGACCTTCCTCATAACCATCTGTAGTATTTACTTATCAGTCTCGTTAGTGTTCTGGGCTACAGCAGTATTGCGGGTGATTATATAAAGAACAGCTGGGGAGACTTTTAACGTCCCGTGATTTACTCCTGAACTCTTTTAAGATCCTCATAAGTAGATCCGGAGAGATCAAAACACTCCTTACGGTTGCAAAGCCTTAGCTCTCGCTCGTACCTAATCCCTGTTGTCGTAGCTGCCAGGAGGATGATGAGATGGAACTTGCCGTGAGTAACTTTCGAACATTTACATTAGCCGCAGTCATAACTTCGTAATCGGTCCGCGGCACTTTCTCGAATTAATAATCGTCTCTATCCAGATTTATGTGGTATCACAAAAGACGATCTCTTAAATATCCAAGTGCTTCCGTTATGTAAAACATTGAAATGAATTTCTCTTGTTTGTTTAAATGAAATCTAGGGAGCTGTGATATTTAGACCCTATGCAATAAAAAACACCTTAATTTTTCTTAAATTTCTGCAAAGTAAAAATTTTCTTAAATTAGGCAGCACACTGCATTTCAACGGTCACGCTCATGCAAATTCAATAAAAAACGCTTAAAAGTCAATCAAAAGTTACAAAGAAAAATACTTCCAAATTTAATTGGCCTAATTTTGTA
>NW_016178862.1:0-7598 GCF_001687245.7 Rhagoletis zephyria | reverse complement strand
ACAATCCGAGGACATGAATCTCATCGAGAATTTGCGAAATCAACTAAAAAGCCCATCTTACTAAGTATCCAAGTCCGCCAATGGAGTACATGAGCTGTGAAAGCACACCAAGGATATATGGGTGGCTATACCTCCAGAATTTTTACAGACATACACATTAGGTATGCCAAATTGCAACCAGGAACTAAATANTTTTTTTTTGTGAAAATTGTCAAAAAGTTATTAAAAATATATGAGTGAAAAACTGTAACATTTGCCTTAATTTACTTTTTTGTCTGCTGGTTTTGTTAATGTTGTTGAATTGACTTCTAATCGTTATGACAGAGGAAGCAAAGATGTACCAATAAAAATGTACAACAACCGTATGAATGTCGTTAGAACTTGGAAAGATAGCGACAGCTGAAATAGAAAGTGTTATGTGTTTGTCGTTTTATAAAAAGTGTCAGATTGACTGAACTTTGATCGGAGTGCATATATTCAGCATACCTTTATTTATAATTTACACTTGCTAAGTGTTTGACTGAGCTTCGCCTCTAATTTTTGGTGTGGGTCAAATATTATAACACAAATGGATAAAAAAAAAACTCTAGGAAAAATAAACACTTTTCGTTACGACATGTCGCGACACTACAGCAAGATTCTAAGGAAAAGAAACCTATTTTCGCAAAGTGGCAAATTCGAAAGTTATTATAGATTCATGGTTTTTTTTTGCCAGTTTGCTTATAATTACAAGCAGAATACTCCTTTGCTATACTCGCATAGCCGAAAAAATCTCCCATACAAGTTGACCCGCCCTAATGTACATATATTATTTAGTAGCTGAAACCTACATTTGCAGCCTACGTAAGTAGAAGGCCATACTGCGGAGTCCATTAAAAGGAATTACATTCAATTTGCTTCAATATTTTACCCCAACTTTAGGCTAACTCTAACTTCATAAAGTTCAAAATCTCCAGCATGAAACTCATAAAACTGGGTAGAATCACGAATGGTTTATGGCTGATTTTCATGTTATACGCCAGATGCATACGTAATATACGAAATTACTGGCCACTTGCGTAGATATGCATTTTGATTTCGCTCTTTTTTATTCAAGTTTCATTCGTTTCAGCTATACTCTACGCTTATATCTGGTGCTTGGGGGTTATTTTCTTATTTGCTGGCTTTCGTAAATTTCTGAGTGCTGTTATGCGCTGACTTGCGGTTGACCCAGTCACGCTTGCGCATGTTTATCTAGTCGCGTGATTTTTATTTTTATTTTTTTAAATTTTATGTTAGAAAATATTGCATTTTTAAATCTTTTTTTTTATTCCTTTCTCATTCTCTTTTATCTTCCTGAGTGTCCAGTTGTGAGTGTCCTTTCGAGCGCATACAAACATGTTGCATATTATCTTTTGCATTTTAATTCTGTTTTACTACACACCGCGCGTTGTCTCCGCGTTAATTTCCCTTGCGTACTGTAGGTGCTTTCTGTGTTCTCTCTTTTTCTACATATATTATTATTATTTTTTTAATTTAAAAGTAAATACACTTACTCGCACAATGTTACCCTTCCTTTCGTGGTAATATTCCTTTGCGGATAATTGGTTATAGTATAACCGCAGTGTTGGAGATTAGCGGTCGTGATATGAAAAAAGTATATTCGTTTGTTTATCTAAGTTAGTGGAAAGGTATTCTTGTTTTTTTTATTTTGTTAAATAAATGCAGTGACTTATAAATAGAGCAGAAAGGTGATAGTTACCTTA
Source organism: Rhagoletis zephyria (assembly GCF_001687245.7). NCBI lineage: Eukaryota > Metazoa > Arthropoda > Insecta > Diptera > Tephritidae > Rhagoletis > Rhagoletis zephyria. The sequence goes on along the minus strand of NW_016178862.1, from coordinate 5,853 downwards.
ATGCACTTAAGTCCTAGTTTGTTGGAATTCAATAGAGAGAGCTTCTTTGGTTATGCTAATAGTGGTTGTAAAATAAGCTGCCTTCGTTGGCATTTGCGGTGCATTGTGGACCACTCCCACTCTGGCGATGAACGTCAAGCTTATTGGGCAATGAATCACGCTTAAAGATACCGGAAACTTCAAATAGAAACCAGATACATTTTGACAAGGTATCCATCGTTGATCGAGGCTTTCCAGGCTTCAAGTGCACCTACCTAGCTATTTCGGGATTTTCGGGACTACTTAGAAATTTTCGGGACTTTTTGGAGATTTTCGGAACTTAATATGTACATATGTATATCGATAAATATATCAATAAATATATCGATAAGATTATCGATAAATTTAGCGATAACATATCGCCAAAGTTATCGACAAATATATCGATTGATATACCGAAAAATATATCGATAACAAAAAACATATATTGATAAACTTATCGATAACAATATCGATAAATATAATGATTGCATAATCGATAAATTTATCTATATCAAGATCGATAAATAAAACGAAAACTCTTAAATAGTCCAGAATATCCCGAGGATCTCGATACAGTCTCGAGACTCCAAAAAGTCCTAGAAATCCCGAAATGGTCCCAAAAATCTCGAAAAATAATAGTTAGTTAAACACTTAGTAAGCACCATTTTTCGTAGAACTTGATGTTGGAAAATACTTGAAAATCTTATTTCCGTTGTATAAAAAAGTATGATTTAATTGAAAAATCACGAATAAAATTGATTCGCTCGAAAACACAAGTCAAAAATAAATTTTAATAATTTTTTTGGTCGACGAATCATATCACAATTAAGTTTTGTTTGGCATTTGGTCGACAAATTAAATCACAAATAAAATCACAAATAACGACAAATTAAATCACAAATAAATCCGACGTAACCTAAATTCTAAGTGGCACTTTGTAGGTGCTAATGCGGACTAAGAACCAGTTTTGGTCTTACAATTTTTTACTAAGACTAACAGGAAATTTTTTTGTTTTTATTTTTGACCTATGTATGGCGGGGACCACTATGAAGCCAAACAGTGAAAAAAAAAACTTTGCTCCGATGCACTGGCTAATATAACAAAAGTAACTCATACGCCATGGAGTCACCCGTGGTAAGGCTGTGGAAAATTTCGAAAAAAGCCGCCAATGGAAAAGCGAAGATTAAAAATCCTTGATGCGACACCGTTAAAGCCTAAGCTGGAAAAGTTATGGCACTGAAAAAATTTTTATCAAACAATCCTTTTTAATACGGGCTTGTAGTTTGTTATGAAAATGTTATAACAGAGCCGGGAATTGTGTTCAGTTAAATGAAGATTATGTTGAAAAACTAATCTACTCATATTGATGTAAATTAACAAAATAGTTAAAATTGTAGCTAAATTCGCAGAACTTTGAAAACATAGCTCGTGTATGAAATTCCATGCAAGTATATCTAAAAGCTCATGCATACATGCACATTTTATGAGTATGCTCTTACTAACATACTTAACCGTAAAAATATTAGTACGTTTATAAATTTGTCAAAAAAAACCAGACCTCCGCTGTCAACTTCGTACCATAGGTGAAGGGAAGTGCAATAAATTTGAAAATCCACTTTGCATTAACGCTTAAGCCACCATCAAAACAGAAGAGACTAAAATATGACGTATGTAGTATGCAAAGAGGTAAAAACATTTGTGCACGTATATACACACACACACATACTATAAGCCGCATTATTGATAAAAAAAGTTAAGAGCTCACAAAACTAAGAGCACAAAAAGTTATATGAAATCACAAGAATAACAAAAAAATAGCAGAAACTCCCGATCAAAACCTTACTTCAGAAAAAAATGTGGCAAGCTGCTATAATTAATCATTTTCCTGTATGAAAAACACACACTCGTGCATCTTAATCTGCCTAGCTAGCTCAGTTGCCACACAAGTAGTACAAACCAATATTCAGTACGTGTGTGTGTTTGTGTTAAACATTTTCCACCGCAATATGTGGCGGCGGACGTGCATATGGACGCAATCGATTCTAATTCTATATGCTACACATGCACCGATTCGGTGACTCCGGAGGCGGCGGTTGCAGAATCACACATACATACATACATACACGTATGTTTGTATACCCCAGTAAGAAAATGGGAATGCATTAACTTTTTATACCACGAAAAACTACGGTTGAACGAAAAGATGCATTGCAATGTAAGCGAGCGCATAATGTGTAGTTTTAAAGCCACAAACAAAATAAAAAGTTTGAAAACTAACTCAAGTGTCTATATTTTCATGTTATCTCAACAGCTGCTTTAGCCGAAAGGATGCGTGTTCGACTGCCGTGTTGTTGATCGCGGGCTAAAAACCTGTGACATGGACTTTATTTTTATTTTTATATATATTTTTTTGAAGTGAAACTTTTTTAGCGGCGGTTGGTTGGTTGGGACTAAATTGGCAAATTCAACGGAAATGGTGCAACGGAAATGGTTGGGACGAAACAAGTGCTTCTTGAATGTATGTTATTGATTTTACAAAAAATTGCTAACAAAAGGTTAAAGGAGAACACTTAGAAAAAGACCAATACAAGAATTAAAGTAAAGGTGAGTACCTACATAGATAAAGAAAAGGATAAAGACAAAGGTAAAAATAAAAACAAAAACAAGTAAGAAAGTCTAAGTTCGGGCGGAGCCGCACATTAAATACCCGGCGCAAGTATTAAATATATGTTTTTTTCACCTTTCCGAAACCTACCGCTAGATGGTAAGCCGGGGTGTATACATTTTAAGTAAATTAGCGTCCTTAAATTTCGAAATATTGAAATTTCAAGCATTTCTGAAATTTACCGTTATACGAAAAGCGGCCGTAATTTTAGTCCGATTTCAATAATTTTGAACGTTTTGCTTTTATGTGGCAAGCACAATAACCATACCGAGTTTGGTACAAATTGCTAGAACGGTTAGCGAGATAAATAGTATATGTGATCACAAGTGGGCGGTGCCCCGCCCATTTTCCAAAATTTTATCATAAACGTATTTCTTGGTAAAGAATTGTTGCAACCACCAATTTTGAATAAATTAGCTTTAATATTTACTGATTTATCGAAGATTTTGTATTTCTCGAAATTAACGTTATATGGGATGTGGGCGTGGTTATTGTCCGATTTTAAAAATTTTCGGCCATTTGGTATGCTGTACCAGGACCAACAACTGTGCCAAGTTTGGAAGAAATTGGTGTAGCGGTTACCAAGATATACACATGTAACCATAAGTGGGCGTGGCTACGCCCATTTGCCAAAATTTTTTAATATTCTTATTTTTCGTCTAAAACTCATTGTAAATATCAATTTTGAGTGAATTATCTTCAGTAGTTACTAAAATATCGCAGTTTTCGTATTTCTGAAAATTACCGTTATATGGGAGGTAGGCGTGGTTATTGTCAGATTTCGCCCATTTTCAATCCCACCGTCCTACGCACAAAAGAAGTTCACGTACCAAGTTTCGTTATGATATCTAAATTTTTACTCGAGTTATCGTGTGCACCGACGGACGGACGGACGGACGGACGGACGGACAGACAGTCACCGCTTAATCGATTTCTCTTTTCATTCTGATCATTTATGTATACATTTGTCTATATCTATCTCGATTCGTTTTGCCTGTTACAAACAACCGTTATGTGAACAAAGTTATAATACCCTTGTGCACAAGTGCGCTCGGGTATAATAAAGATGCGTAAAGATAAAGGGAAATATTAAGACTAAGGTAAATTTAAACACTTTACTTATATAAGCGCAAAGCGAAGGAGAATATGTGATGAAGAAAATGATAAACCTAAAGGTAAAAAGAAAGATAAATATAAAGAATAAGATGAGGATGAGGATACCGATAAAAGTAAATATGAAGATAGAGGAAGAAAGATTAAATAAAGGTAATTATAGGGAAAAGCATATATGTACGTAGATGGAGACACAGAGACCCAATCTGGGACTATTTAGGATTTTAGAGATTTTCGGGATTCTCAGGACTAATCGATTTAGTAATCGATATTTTTATCGGCTTGGTTATCGATTTTGTTATCGATTATTTATCGATTTTGTTATCGATTTTGATATCGATTTTGTTTTCGATATTTTTATAAATTTTGTTATCGATTTTGTTATCGATATTTTGGTCGATTTTCTAATCGAATGTTGGTATAGATTTTGTTATCGATTATTTATCGATTTTGCTATCGAAATTTTGACCAATTTTGTTATCGATATTTTAGTAGATTTTTTAATTGGTTTTACTACCAATATTATTATCGATTTTGCTATCGAAAATTTTTATCTATTTTGTTGTTGATTTTGTTATCGGTTTTGTTATCGACAGTTTGTCGATTTTTATCGATTATTTATCGTTTTTGTTATCGATTATTGATAAATTTTGTTATCGATGTTTTTATCGATTTTGTTATCGATATTATTATCTATATTTTTAGCGATATTTTTATTAATATTTTTTCGGTTTCCTAATCTATTTCGTTGCGAATATTTATACAAAATACTTATGTAACGTAAATTTCCTTTCTCCAGTGTGGTCCAGGCGCACTTACTTTTTCAAATCTAATTATAGACTCTATTTATAGTTTCCTAAAAGCGTTCCTTAACTCGAAAATGACAACAAAAATGAGAGAGCACGCGTCAAATTTAATTGAATTAAAGTCCTTGGTTCTGTAAATGGGAAACAACGAAAAGATCAAAAGAGACAAGAAAACTTGAAACGAATTGACGGTACGGAGGTATCTGTACTCATCCCCTCTCTTCTCACCTTCTTCGCCTACGAACGAGCAGACTTGAAAGCAAGACTTGACGTGTCTGAAAGGGGACCAACACTCAGTGAGAGTGACTCTCTTCAGTCCGAAGTAGTCAGATTTTGTCAGAAGAATTTTTGCTGGACAAAATCTTGAAAAGTGTAAAACTCAACTGAATTTAAATTAACAGAAATTAAAGAATAAAATGAAAATAATCTAAAAAGTAAAAACGATGAATTGAAACTGGAAGCAAGCAACAAATAATTAATCGAGTAAGTGTTTATTGTGCTTGTGCTCGTGTGAATGTGTTTTGTACATACATTTCTATTCTTATTTGACGTTAGTTTTGTTGTTGCCATTCTTTGGACTAAAAATTTGGTTTTTTGCGTTATTCTCTTCTAGTGAGCGCATTTTGCTTACGCTCTGGCATTTTGACACTTCAGATTTTAGTCCATATATATAAGGAATGAACCTATAATTGCATCTTTTCGTGCATTCCCAAACATTACCTTTTCTCCACTGGGATATTTGCTTCATACTTACGTATGCTCGTGCCATAGTTGCTTCTATTCACTTGGCGTGTGGTAAAAAGTTTTCATATTTATTTGCGGCGAAAACGTCATCGTCACGTGTGTGCTACGTTGTGAGGGAGAATGAGAGCCGTAAAAGGTGAAGCAACTGAGTTTACTGAGTTACTGAGTTTAAAATTAACCAGTTAAGAAATCATACTTCTAGTTTAAATCTACTTTTAAGTACTAGACGATCGGAAATGGTAAGCGACGATTTTGAAATAACAATCTGGGGTAAACATATGGATCTACTATAAAAATGTGCGGTTTTGTCATACAACTAAATCTCTTTTGAAAATGCTGCACTACTGAGCAGAGACTTATTTTGGAGGCATTCTACAAGTGCCAGGAACAAGGGTCGATATCACTCATAGGGCCATCTAAGGTATTTGTTTTTTAATAACGACTATCCCTGTGCTTTTAAAGATCCACTCCAGATTGTAGTTTCGATCGGAAGCTTCGTAAAAT